>NC_057806.1:105922162-105957868 GCF_018294505.1 Triticum aestivum | reverse complement strand
AAAGGTAAACCTAGTGACCGTTAGAGATTTTCGGTGGGACTGACATGCAACTCGGTAGGACCGATATGGTTAGGGTTTGGGCATAACGTAATCTCGGTGAGACCGATTACACAAACTCGGTGGGACCGATTTGGGTAATAAGTGAAACTGAGATTTGGTCAAGCAAACTCGGTGGGACCGATTGCATATCTCGGTGGGACCGAGAATATTGCAATGGGTAACAGAGAGTTTGCAAGCCCATCTCGGTGAGACCGAGATCCCATCGGTGAGACCGAACTGATTAGGGTTTGGCAGTGGCTTATGACAGGTGAAACTCGGTGGCGCCGGATAGGAAGGATCGGTAGGACCGAGTTTGGCTTAGGGTTTAGGTCATATGTGGAAGTGGGAAAGTAGCTGAGGATTTTGGAGCATATCATTAAGCACATGAAGCAAGAGGCTCATTAAGCAACACCTCATCCCTCCTTGATAGTATTGGCTTTTCCTATGGACTCAATGTGATCTTGGATCACTAAAATATAAAATGAAGAGTCTTGAGCTTGAAGCTTTAGCCAATCCTTTGTCCTTAGCATCTTGAAGGAGTTCCCACAACCTTTAGTCCATGCCACTCCATTGTTGAACTTATCTGAAACATGCTAGATAGAAATGTTAGTCCAACAAGAGATATGTTGTCATCAATTATCAAAACCACCTAGGGAGCACTTGTGCTTTCAATCTCCCCCTTTTTGGTAATTGATGGCAACATACATCAAAGCTTTAGATAAAGATATAAAGAACAGCAAGAAAAGCTTTGCAAGGACATGTAACAAGCATAGGCTCCCCCTACATGTATGCACCCGTGTAAATATGAAATATAGAGGCATGTGAGAGCATAACCATGATAGAGTAGGCAATGTGTTACATGTATCTTGGCCATATGCATCAGAGCAAAAGATTATCAAGGAAAGTACCTTCATGCTCATGAGTCCTTCTTGCAAACAGTATGTACATAAGCAAGAACTCCTCATACTCATGATTTTGATGCATATACTTACCTTGTGGTCTTGAGTTGGCTTAGGATGAAATGAACCTGCACAAACAAAGTTAGATAATACAGGTACATCCACTAGCCAGAGCAAACAAAAGAAACCACAAGAATACCAAGACTGGGATGACATGTAGAGAGTGAGTACAAGGTACCACATTGGATTCAACATGTCCCCAAGAATAAAGATATGTAATGAATTGACTGATTTCGTTCCCTTAGGTGTCTTGCCCCCCCTGAATCTTACATGGGATATTGGGAGAAGATAGGGAACATAAAATCAAAGCTGAAAGATACAAATGAATAGAACTTAATACAAATACATGTATCTGGGATCCTTGAGACTTTCTCTCCCTGGAAATCTCTCTCTCCCCCTTAACAACATCTGGGATCCTTGAGACTTTCTCTCCCCCTTGAGGTCTCTCTCTCCCCCTTAATACTTTCTCTCTTGTAGGTTTGGTCCTTGAGACTGTTTCTCTCCCTTGATGTGATCTCTCTCTCCTACAAGCTTTGATGTGATCTCTCTCTCCCCCTTTGACATCAATTTCCAGGAAGGTTTTTTCTGGAATCCGTCGAATAGGTTTGGTCCTTGAGATTCAGCACAAAGCAGAGGATAAAATTGTGATGCTTGTAGAGGACAAGATTCATTGAGTGGAGCTGGACCAGAAGAAATGTAGAACAAGTGGCAAAGTGTTTTTCTGATTGCAAAGTCGGTGGCACCGAGTGGCATATTTCGATGGTGCCGAAAAGATTCGGTTGAACCGAAAGTTGCAAGTCGGTGGAACCGAGTTTACACAGAGAAAAACACTTGTCACCTCAGCTCACTAGACATGTAGGATCTCACAAAGATTTGCAATGAATTACCTGAAGGATTTGCAAGGAATTAAATGCAGAAAATGCAGAACAAAAACAAAGAGAAAAGAGAAGAAACTGAAAGATCTAGATGAATTTTTTTTGTTTTTGAAAAAGAGAAATAAAATAAACATGCATGAGACAAATGCAATAACACAGAAAAGAACACAAGAGAACTTCATCTAGAGTTGGGCGGTGACATAGTCACCTATGTTAGAGTATATTGACTTAGGAGTCAAGTGAGAAAACTTGATCATAGGTCATACTCATCGTTTAAGCTCAAAATGGGGTTACCATTTTTCGTTTAAGCATCTTGATGTATTCACATCTTGTTGAGTTGCTTTGCTCATGTCTTGGAGTAAAGCTTCTCTAAGATGGAATAACATACCTTGGGTGGTGGTGTGGTTCTTGCTCATGAAGTTGAACTTGTGTGGGTGCTCAAGGTTGATGTAGCTCATCAAGAGTTGGGAGCACCACTTGGAGTTTGAGTCCATCTACCTACATGGGTTAGTTCTTGCAAGGAAAAGCACTTGTGTATCCAAAAATGACAATCATGAAGCTTAACATAGAATTTGTCAAAGGATATGTTTGAATGGTTTTGTGCTTCCTTGTCTTCAACCACTATCGTATAGAGTCTTGGTGATGTAGAGATTGCTCAAGATGTGAGTGAGTCGCAATCTCATGGAATTAGATTCAACCAAGCACCTACATGGGTTAGACAACATGCAAGGTACAAATATATCCAAGACATAAGATAGTTATCATAAGAGATATATCATGGATTGGTCATAAGCTCGTGTCTTGCATGTATCCAATGGAGTTTCTACTCCAAGTTCGAAGCATCAATGATGTTCAATTCTCCTCTCAACCTGCAAAACACTTTCTCATCAAGTGGTTTAGTGAATATATCGCTAATTGCTTATCGGTGCGTACATGCTTAAGATTAATGTCACCTTTAGCAACATGATCTCGAATGAAATGATGACGAACTTCAATATGCTTAGTTCGAGAATGTTGTACAGGATTATGACCAATTTTGATAGCACTTTCATTGTCACAAAGCAGTGGAACATGTTTCACATAAATCCCATAATCTTTAAGAGTTTGGGTCATCCAGAGTAATTGAGCACAACATGAACCAACGGCAATGTATTCCGCTTCGGCGGTGGATAAGGATACCGAGTTTTGTTTCTTGGAAGACCAAGACACAAGAGATCTACCAAGAAATTGACAAGTACCCAAAGTGGACTTTCTATCAACCTTGTCTCCGGCATAATCCGAGTCGGAATAGCCAACAAGATCAAAATAAGACCTCTTAGGATACCAAATGCCAAAATTTGGTGTATGGATTAAATATCTCACTATCCTTTTCACGGACTTAAGATGACAATCTTTAGGAGCAGCTTGATATCGTGCACACATGCACACACTTAGCATAATATCGGGACGTGAAGCACATAGGTATAACAATGAACCAATCATAGAGCGATAAGCCTTTTGATCAACCGGTTCACCATCTTTGGTCAAATCATTATGTCCACTAGTAGGCATGGGTGTAGACATACCTTTGCATTCTTGCATATTGAACTTCTTGAATAAGTCCTTGGTGTACTTTGTTTGAGAGACAAATGTACCTTCCTTAGTTTGCTTGATTTGCAAACCGAGAAAGAATTTGAGTTCACTCATCATAGACATCTCAAACTTTTCTGACATTAGCTTTCCAAACTTTTCACTAAAGAGAGGGTTAGCTGAACCAAATATGATATCATCGACATAAATTTGGCATACAAATAGTTCTCCATTAACCCTTTTAGTAAAAAGAGTAGAATCAATTTTACCAATTTCAAAACCACTTGTAGTAAGGAACTTGGTCAAGCATTTATACCATGCTCTAGGAGCTTGTTTAAGACCATAAAGAGCCTTGTGAAGTTTGTAAACATGATTTGGTTTCTTAGGATTGATAAAGCCGGGAGGTTGTTTGACATAAACTTCCTCCTCTATTTCACCATTTAGAAAAGCACTTTTAATGTCCATTTGGTACAAGGTGATATTATGGTGATTAGCATAGGCAAGTAAGATGCGAATGGACTCAAGTCTAGCAATGGGAGCATATGTCTCACCATAGTCCATACCTTCGACTTGTGTGTACCCTTGGGCGACGAGACATGCTTTGTTGCGAACCACTTGTCCATCTTCATCTTGCTTGTTGCGAAACACCCATTTGGTACCAATGATGTTGTGGTTGTTGTCGGGCTTCTCAACCAATGTCCAAACTTGGTTTCTCTCGAAATTGGGTAGTTCTTCATGCATAGCGTTTATCCAATCTGGATCTTCCAATGCTTCTTCAACATTCATAGGTTCAATGCTAGAGATGAATGAATAGTTTTCACAAAAGTTAGCTAAACGAGTTTTTGAGCGAGTGATTCTCCCGGTTTGTATATCATTTAGGATTTGCTCGACGGGATGATCTTTGGCAATTCTTGCTCGAACTCGTGAAAGCTTTTGCTTGGGTCTTCGTTGAACATCTTCTTCATCTTGTTCTTCTTCTTGGCCTTCTTTATTGTTGACGTCGTCGGTTTCTGGTCGTGGTGGAGAAGGAGGTTGTTGATGTTCGTCTTGATGTACTTCCTCGTCTTCTTCATCTTGATGTGTCCCACTTGTGGATGCTTCCGTATCAATTCTTGGTTCACCTTGTCGTGAAGTAGAAGCTTCCACTTGGACGGACGAGGTACTCTCCTTCACCTCCGTTGGACGAACTTTGCCAATGGACAAGTCTTGGATTGCTTCTGAAGGGTCTTTGTCTCCTACATCAATTGGCAATTGCTCTACTTGCAAGCCATTAGATTCATCAAACTTCACATCTACCGTCTCTTCAACCTTTCGGGTGAAATTGTTGTAGACACGGTAAGTGTGAGAGTTTGAGCCATAACCAAGTAGAAAACCTTCATGAGATTTAGGAGCAAACTTTGAACGATGATGCTTATCAAGAATGTAGCACTTTGAGCCGAATACTCGAAAATATCCAACTTGGGGTTTGTTACCGGTGAGAAGCTCGTATGCCGTCTTGCCGAGTAGCTTGTGAAGATATAAGCGATTTGTTGCGTGACAAGCTGTCTCAACCGCTTCTACCCAAGAGTGCTTCGGCGTCTTGTATTCATCAAGCATCGTTCTTGCCATTTCGATGAGCGTCCGGTTCTTCCTCTCAACAACTCCATTTTGTTGAGGTGTGTACGTAGCCGAGAACTCGTGTGAAATCCCTTCTTCGTCAAGAAAGGTGTCCACATTTGCGTTCTTGAACTCCGTTCCGTTGTCACTCCGAACCTTCTTGATCTTCACGTCAAACTGATTTTGGGCCTTCCTAGCGAAGTTTCTGAAGATCTTCTGGACCTGCGACTTGTCATTAAGAAAGAACACCCACGTAAATCTTGAAAAATCATCAACTATAACTAGACCAAAAGAATTTCCATTGAGACTCTTGTAGGCGTTGGGACCAAAAAGATCCATGTGAAGTAGCTCGAGTGGCCTCCTTGTGGTCATGATGTTCTTCACGGGATGTCTTCCTCCAACCTGTTTACCTGCTTGACAAGCACTGCAAAGTCTATCCT
Source organism: Triticum aestivum (assembly GCF_018294505.1). NCBI lineage: Eukaryota > Viridiplantae > Streptophyta > Magnoliopsida > Poales > Poaceae > Triticum > Triticum aestivum. Next base: position 105,952,390 of record NC_057806.1, on the reverse strand, counting down.
TATCAAATATGACATCATTAACTCCAAGGATATGATTTCCTTTAATAAGCTTGTCAAGGTTTCTCATGCCGACGTGACCTAGTCGTCTATGCCACAACCAACCTTTTGAGGATTTAGCAACAAAGCAAGTTTTAGGTTGTGCCTTTTTAGAGAAATCGACAATGTAAAGATCACCTCTACGCAGACCAGTAAAGACCATTTTATGATTGTCTCGACGAAATACTTGGCAATCTACCTCGGTAAATAGGACATTCAAACTGAAATCAGCAAGTCTAGATACTGAAAGTAAGTTGTAGCCGAGAGATTCAACGAGCATGACATTTTGAATGGAACTATCATGTGAGATGGCCACCTTACCAAGGCCAACCACTTTACCCTTTGAATTATCACCAAAGCTGACATATTTTCGAGGGCCGTCATTTTCAGCAAGCTCACGAAACATCTCTTCATCTCCGGTCATATGATCAGTACATCCACTATCAAGACCCATTCTTTTCCTCCTGATTCATATCCCCGAAGATTTGCCATAAGACCAAAATGTCTCATTGCATCATCAAGATCGAAGTCACTATCATCATCATCATCATAGTATCCATGTTCATCATGATCTTGTGACTCAGCATTTCCTGGAGAGGGTAATTCATTATATAAATGACCATCAAAGTGGTCACTTTTATGAATTCTTATAGCTTTGAATATGATATCATTAATGATTCCAACATCTCCTTTAGCATGCTTAATATTGGTAAGTTCAAATAGACAATTACCAAAACTAGGATCACTAGAGTTCATCTTACTCAAGGCAATAGATTTATGGAGAATTTCATCCAAAGTTTTCAAGGAATGATCGGGAAATCGTTCCTCAAGAAATTTCCATATAGTATAGGCACAGTTTAGAGTAGGCAAACTAGCATTCAAATTTTTGGGCAATCCTCTAATGATGAGCTCAATAGTTCTAAGATTGCGAATCATGTCGATATCTTCATCTAGGGTAGGATGCAAAGGATCAATATGAGGTGCACAAGGGCTAGCAATATACTTGTTCAAATGATATTGATTGAAGATTACAAGCATCTCATTTTTCCACTCGTGAAAATACTCTCCATCAAGAATAGGCACTCTATGTCTAAGACTCCCTAATGTAGACACATCCATCTTCCTCCAATGGTGATTAAACCAAGGCAATGGAGACCAAAGCTCTGATACCACTTGTAGGATCTAGAAGTAGATGTGTCTAGAGGGGGGGATTAGACACTCAATGCTAAAGTTGCAATTTTTAAGCTTTTTCGGTTCAAGTGGAGTTTAGGCACAATTTCAACATACATAATACATTTCAAGCAAGCATGCAAAGAGTATATGAGCAGCGGAATGTAAAGCATGCAACTTGCAAGAATGTAAGGGAAAGGGTTTGGAGAATTCAAACGCAATTGGAGACACGGATGTTTTTCCCGTGGTTCGGATAGGTGGTGCTATCCTACATCCACGTTGATGGAGACTTCAACCCACGAAGGGTAACAGTTGCGCGAGTCCACAAAGGGCTCCACCCACAAAGGGTCACGGTTGCGTGAGTCCACACAGGGCTCCACCCACGAAGGGTCCACGAAGAAGCAACCACCCACAAAGGGTCCACGAAGAAGCAACCTTGTCTATCCCACCATGGCCATCGCCCACACAGGACTTGCCTCACTAGCGATAGATCTTCACGAAGTAGGCGATCTCCTTGCCCTTACAAACTCCTTGGTTCAACTCCACAATCTTGTCGGAGGCTCCCAAGTGACACCTAGCCAATCTAGGAGACACCACTCTCCAAGAAGTAACAAATGGTGTGTAGGTAATGAACTCCTTGCTCTTGTGCTTCAAATGATAGTCTCCCCAACACTCAACTCTCTCTCGTAGGATTTGGATTTGGTGGAAAGAAGATTTGGTGGAAAGCAACTTGGGAAGGCTAGAGATCAAGATTCATATGATAGGAATGGAATATCTTGGTCTCAACACATGAGTAGGTGGTTCTCTCTCAGAACATATGAGTTGGAATTGTGTATGTGTTCTGATGGCTCTCTCCACGAATGAAGAGGAGGTGGAGGGGTATATATAGCCTCCACACAAAATCCAACCGTTACACACAGTTTTCCAATCTCGGTGGGACCGAATCAACAAACTCAGTCGGACCAGAAAGGTAAACCTAGTGACCGTTAGAGATTTTCGGTGGGACTGACATGCAACTCGGTAGGACCGATATGGTTAGGGTTTGGGCATAACGTAATCTCGGTGAGACCGATTACACAAACTCGGTGGGACCGATTTGGGTAATAAGTGAAACTGAGATTTGGTCAAGCAAACTCGGTGGGACCGATTGCATATCTCGGTGGGACCGAGAATATTGCAATGGGTAACAGAGAGTTTGCAAGCCCATCTCGGTGAGACCGAGATCCCATCGTTGAGACCGAACTGATTAGGGTTTGGCAGTGGCTTATGACAGGTGAAACTCGGTGGCGCCGGATAGGAAGGATCGGTAGGACCGAGTTTGGCTTAGGGTTTAGGTCATATGTGGAAGTGGGAAAGTAGCTGAGGATTTTGGAGCATATCATTAAGCACATGAAGCAAGAGGCTCATTAAGCAACACCTCATCCCTCCTTGATAGTATTGGCTTTTCCTATGGACTCAATGTGATCTTGGATCACTAAAATATAAAATGAAGAGTCTTGAGCTTGAAGCTTTAGCCAATCCTTTGTCCTTAGCATCTTGAAGGAGTTCCCACAACCTTTAGTCCATGCCACTCCATTGTTGAACTTATCTGAAACATGCTAGATAGAAATGTTAGTCCAACAAGAGATATGTTGTCATCAATTATCAAAACCACCTAGGGAGCACTTGTGCTTTCACCGTGTGTGTTTGAAATCTGACCGTTGGAACACGTGTCAGTTCCTTTGTGACCCAGGGTCATTTCGAACAAATCAGGTCGGGTTGCCTAGTGGCTATAAATAGCCCACCCCCTACAACCATAAATGGTTGGCTGCTCAGAGTTAAAGTACGGCTGTTGTCGTTTGAGAGCAACCCACCTCAAAGCCTTTGAGAGAGAATTCCTTGCGAGGATAAAGTCCTAACCACCCAAAGCCAAAGAGTGTTAGGCATCACTTAAGTCGTCCTGTCTGTGTGATCTGAAGACTTATTACACTTGAGGACTGTGGATCCTCCAGTCGGTTAGGCGTCGCGTTCTGAGCATCCAAGAGTCATTGTGGATCGCCGGTGAAAGAAGTTTGTGAAGGTTTGGGAGTCTACCTTGAAGACTTACCAGAGTGATTGGGCGAGGTCTGCGTGACCTTAGCTCATTGGGAATACGGTGAGGACTAAGGGTCCTGAGCTGCGTGTTCAGGACTGGGTGTCCGGGACTGTGTGTCCTCAGGTTTAAATACCTAGCCGCCCTAACTAGACGTACAATTGTCACAGCAACTGGAACTGGTCCAACAAATCATTGTCTTCAACGAGTCACTGGTTTCATCCTTCCCTTCCTTTACTTACTGTTGGTCCTTGTGAAGTCATTGCATGATTGCATTATCTTTTGTCTTCACTGAGTGACTGCCTGTTCTGATTGGATTCACAATATCTTCCTACCTGATCCTTACTGCCTAGCTACTATAAGTCATTGTGATTTCACTTTGTTGATTACCTGACTAAGGTTTGCCTAGTGTAGTTTACCTTCCGCTGCGTGGTAATAGGTTTACTTCTATCGTTTGTCTTCAAAACTTCCATGTTTAGAAGACTTTCGTAAAAATCGCCTATTCACCCCCCTCTAGTCGATCACTAGCACTTTCACTAAGCTAACGAGTGGGTCTTGTCCATCACATCATTCTCTAATGATGTGATCCCTTTCATCAAATGACAACACATGTCTATGGCTAGGAAACTTAACCATCTTTGATTAACGAGCTAGTCAAGTAGAGGCATACTAGGGACACTGTGTTTGTCTATGTATTCACACATGTACTAAGTTTCCGGTTAATACAATTCTAGCATGAATAATAAACGTTTATCATGATATAAGGAAATATAAATAACAACTTTATTATTGCCTCTAGGGCATATTTCCTTCACTATTAATTGGCCATTTTGCAAATCTTAGGTTCTCAACACTAAAATATGCTATATTCAACACCAAAAAATAGTGGACAGAAGTGTTTCCTTGATTCCCAGCCTTTGAATCCTCATATAATGACAAACTAAATTGGACAATAGTACATATTGCATAACAAGGCGAAACAAGGCCCACAAACACACAAATAAACATAGTTTTTGCAAACATAATGTTTGGAATATGCATGATTTATCGGTAGATTCGTGATAAATCGCTTGTTAGAATATTTTTTTGAGAATCACCGGGGGGAGCTCCCCCACCTGAATATATTGCTCAAGGGACTGCCATGGCAGTGAGTACAAAATTACATAGGCACGGTGCAACGTGCAGAGAGGTAGGAGCGCCACGGGAAGACGTCCTCCTTGTCTTGTGAAAGCACAAGACGATGAGACTAGAGGTCCAAAGCAGAAAAGGTTCCTCAAGGTTATTACAGAGCTTTGATCTACCGATCGAAAAACCATGTCATTACGTGTTGTCCAAGTCATCCATAGTAAAGCCAAGAGGACTGAAGGCCATGCTGTGGTCGGGAGGTGAGGAGGAGTAGAGACGTCCCATAAATCTGCGATGTCACTGGAAGGTGGTAGGAACCCCAGCCATTGCCAAATTCTATTGGCAAGAGGACATGTGATGAAGAGGTGGTTGGAGTCTTCGGTTGTCGTAGCACATCGAGGGCATATGTCTGAATCGATTATATGCTTGCAGCTTGCGTGCAAGGTTGACTCTAGTGTTGAGACGGTCTTTGAAGAGTAGCCATGCGAATACTTTGAGTTTCCGAGGAACCTTGGCACTCCATATAAGAGGAGCCATGGGATCATTCTCTGGCCGAGCCATGAGGACACCGTATGCATGCTTGGTGGAGAAGCAAATGCCATGTCGTAGGAACCGTTGATCTTCCCCTGCTGATGGCACGAAATCCTGCAAAATAGCCACAAGCGACACAAGCTCTTGTTCTGCCGTGAGGGAGAGGCGATTAAGGAGGTTAGCTTCAATACCGAAACGCAAAATGTTAGCCACTTTAACCAGCTGTAAGGTGGAGTGTGAAAAAAGGTGGGGAAAGGTGATAGCAAGGGGTTGAGAGACCAGCCACATGTCTAGCCAAAAATAAGTATGTGAACCACTATTTGTGAGCACGAAGGAAATATTTTGTAGAGTAGGGATTTGCTGTGAAATTGTGCGACACAGAAAGGAAGTTTGCGGGGGATAGGAGACTAGGGCGTTCAGATGTTGAAGATCAAGCCACTCAAGCCAAGGTGTTTGTGCAGTGGAGAGAGCTTTGGCGGCAAATTTCATAAGAAGGCAGTTGTTTTGAACATGTAAGTTTTTAAGCCCTAGACCACCGATTTTTTTGGTAAACAGACATTTTTCCAAGCAATAAGACATTGAGCACCTGAGCAAGCATCCTCTCCTGCCCAAAAAAAGCCCCTTCCCAGAGAGTCCAAAGTTTTGATTGTTTTCTTTGGGATGCAAAAAATAGACATGAAATAGGTGAGGATTGAATCTAGGACCGCAGAGATGAGTATGAGTCGATCACCTTTATCGAGAAGTTTGGCACGCTAGCCGGTAAGAAGTTTCCTAGTACATTCTACCAGAGGGTTGAAAACATTGGTGAGAGGCTTGGTCAGGGCGAGAGGGAGACTGAGGTATGTTTGCGGGAAGGAGGCGCATGAACACCCCATGGCGAGGGCGATGGAGGCGGTCGTGGCATCGTCTGAGTGTAATCGCTTGTCAGAGTGATAATCGGCCCAAATGATAAACGGTGAAGATAAGGAATAATCTTATCGGTCACCCATTAATGACCTACAAGTATAGGGGATCTATTGTAGTCCTTTCGATAAGTAAGAGTGTCGAACCCAACGAGAAGCAGAAGGAAATGATAAGTGGTTTTCAGCAAGGTATTCTCTGCAAGCACTGAAATTATCGGTAACAGATAGTTTTGTGATAAGGTAATTGGTAACGAGTAGCAAGTAATAAAACTAAATAAGGTGCAGCAAGGACAAGCCTGGACAAACTCTTATATGAAGGAAAGCGCTCCCGAGGACACATGGGAATTATCGTCAAGCTAGTTTTCATCATGCTCATATGATTCGCGTTCGGTACTTTGATAATTTGATATGTGGGTGGACCGGTGCTTGGGTACTGCCCTTACTTGGACAAGCATCCCACTTATGATTAACCCCTATTGCAAGCATCCGCAACTACAAAAGAAGTATTAAGGTAAACCTAACCATAGCATGAAACATATGGATCCAAATCAGCCCCTTACGAAGCAACACATAAACTAGGGCTTAAGCTTCTGTCACTCTAGCAACCCATCATCTACTTATTACTTCCCAATGCCTCCCTCTAGGCCCAAACAATGGTGAAGTGTCATGTAGTCGACGTTCACATGACACCACTAGAGGGATGACAACATACATCTCATCAAAATATCGAACGAATACCAAATTCACATGACTACTAATAGCAGGACTTCTCCCATGTCCTCAGGAACAAACATAACTACTCACAAAGCATATTCATGTTCATAATCAGAGGGGTATTAATATGCATAAAGGATCTGAACATATGATCTTCCACCAACTAAACCAACTAGCATCAACTACAAGGAGTAATCAACACTACTAGCAACCCACAGGTACCAATCTGAGGTTTGGGTACAAGAGATGAACTAGGGTTTGAGATGAGATGGTGCTGGTGAAGATATTGATGGAGATTGACCCCCTCCCCATGAGAGGATCGTTGGTGCTGACGATGGTGATGATTTCCCCCTCCCGGAGGGAAGTTTCCCCGGCAGAACAGCTCCGCCAGAGCCCTAGATTGGTTCCGCCTTGTGGCGGCGGAGTCTCGTCTCGAAAACATGCTTATGATTTTTTCCTCGAAGAAAGACTCCATATAGAAGAATATGGGCATCGGAGGGCCACCAGGGGGCCCACGAGGCAGGGGGTGCGCCTAGGGGGGTAGGGCGCGCCCCCCATCCTCGTGGCCAGGGTGTGGCCCCCCTCTGGAACTTCTTGCACTCAGTATTTTTTATATATTCTGGAAATAGCTTCCGTGAAGTTTCAGGACTTTTGGAGCTATGCAGAATAGGTCTCTAATATTTGCTCCTTTTCCAGCCCAGAATCCCAGCTGCCGGCATTCTCCCTCTTTATGTAAACCTTGTAAAATAAGAGAGAATAGTCATAAGTATTGTGACATAATGTGTAATAACAGCCCATAATGCAATAAATATCGATATAAAAGCATGATGCAAAATGGACGTATCAACTCCCCCAAGCTTAGACCTCGCTTGTCCTCAAGCGAAAGCCGAAATCGAAAAATATGTCCACATGTTTAGAGATAGAGGTGTCGATAAAAAAATACGGACATGAGGGCATCATGATCATTCTTAGAACAACAACATATATATATATATATATTGTCATATGATCTCTTATGCTAAAGTAACAATTCAATCACAATTTCGAGTATGAATCATAAACTTCATTGAGAACCAACAAACTCTAATCTCAGTCACTGAGGCAATTGCAATTTATCATAACATAGGAAAGAGTCAATATAAGAGCTTTTCAGCAAGTCCACATACTCAACCATGTTTTAGTATTTCACAATTGCTAACACTCACGCAATATTTATGGGTATGAAGTCTTAATTGGACACAGAGAAAGATAGGGACTTATAGTTTTGCATCCCAACGTTTTACCTCAAGGGTAATGTCAACAATAATAGTTCATGAAGACTCACATCCAATTAGCTATATATATCAGGATCTTTCCAACACATTGTGCTTGCCAAAGGATAAAATGTAAAAAGGAAAGGTGAAGATCACCATGACTCTTATGTAAGGTAGAATATAAAAGTAAAAGATAGTCCCTTCGCATAGGCAAGCAGAGGTTGTCATGTGCTTTTATGGTTGGATGCACGAAATCTGAATGCAAAAGAACGTCAATTTATATTGCCACTTGTGATATGGACCTTTATTATGCAGTCTGTCATTTTTATTTCTTCCATATTACAAGATCGTATAAAGCTTATTTTCTCCCACACTAATAAGTCATACATATTTAGAGAGCAATTTTTATTGCTTGCACTGATGACAACTTACTTGAAGGATCTTACTCAATTCATAGGTAGATATGGTGGACTCTCATGGCAAAACAGGGTTTAGGGATATTTGGAAGCACAAGTAGTATCTCTACTTGGTGTGAAGAAATTGGCTAGCATGAGAGGGAAAGGCAAGCTCAACATGTTGGATGATCCATGACAATATAATTTATCTCAGATGAAAGAAAACATAACCCATTACGTTGTCTTCCTTGTCCAACGTCAACTCTTAGCATGTCATACTCTAATGAGTGCTCACAATCATAAAAGATGTCCAAGATAGTATATTTATATGTGAACCTCCCTTTCTTTATTACTTCCTATTAATTGCAATGATGACCAAAACTATGTTTGTCAACTCTAAACAACTTCTATTCATCATACTCTTTATATGTGAGCTCATTACTTTGCATAAGATCCATTGATCTCTTTGTTTCCTTTTATTTCTTCTCTTTTATTGTCTTTAATTCCCTCAAGATCATAGCAAAATAATCAAGCCCTTGACTCAACACTAATCTTTATTATATAGCTCACGGACTCGATTACATAGAGGGATCATAAAGAAAAACTCACCACTAGATCATACTAAAGCTTTATTCTACTAGATCGAGATATTACTAAAAGGATCGAACTAAGGAAAACGGTAAAGATAAAAGTGATGGTGATATTCTTGGCGATGATGCCCCTCAGGATATGATTCTCTTCCTCGAGCTTATTGACTTGCTACTTGAGGTTCATTATTTCCTTACGGAGCTTATCAGTGACGGCTAAAGCTCCTTTCACCCAAGGATGTTACATAGCTGCGGGAGAACAAGTAACACTCTTTTTCATATTTTCATAATAAAGAAATCTAACATTGGAAGGGATAGCCGAGTTTGGAATAGCTGAGCTCTGTGGTTCCCCCATCGTGAATCCTGCCCGGAAACAAGAAGTAACTTGATCCTCCTCCATGGCATCTATCCTTTTCAAGTCAGCTTCCATCTCTTCCTCCGTTGAGGGCCCAAAGTGATAGGCATCGCTGTTTGCCCCTGGACCTGGTGTCGGATGAGACACCCGACTCTCCCCAACTGACTCTTGAGAAGACATCTTGCTCTAATCTGCGGCAGAAATAGCTCGAAACAAAGACAGGAGATATTTGCATGGTACGGTGGTCAAAACTTTCAGGAGATTATATAATGAATTTTTACCGACCAAAAGAAGTATCATGCAAGAAAATGGAGTCTAGAGAGCACACGAGGTGCCCACAAGGTAGGGGGCACGCCTCCCACCCTCGTGGGAGCCTCGTGTCCTTTCTGGTCTGCTTCTTATTTTCCTATTTTTCTAAATATTCCAAAACAAAGAAATATTGCCATTAGAGTTGTTTTGGAGTCGGTTTACTTACCGTACCACGTACCTATTCCTTTTCGGAGTCTGAAACGTTCCAGAAAGTGTCCCTTATGTATTCCTCCGGGGTTACAGTTTCAATAATATTAGTTTCAACATTTATAGGATTACCTGAGATATAATGTTTAATTCTTTGACCGTTCACCACCTTCAGATTTTTGCCTTTGAAGTTGTTGATTTTTATGGCACCAGAATGATAGACCTCCTCAATAACATAAGGACCTTCCCATTTAGAGAGAAGTTTGCCTGCAAAAAATATTAAACGAGAGCTGTATAGCAATACATAATCACCTACATTGAACTCACGCTTTTGTACCCTTTTGTCATGCCATATTTTAACTTTTTCTTTAAACAACTTGGCATTTTCATAAGCCTAGGTTCTCCATTCATCAAGTGAGCTAATGTCAAATAACCTCTTCTCACCGGCAAGTTTGAAATCATAATTGAGCTCTTTAATGGACCAATATGCCTTATGTTCTAATTCAAGAGGTAAGTGACATGCTTTTCCGTAAACCATTTTATACGGAGACATACCCATAGGATTTTTGTATGCAGTTCTATAGGCCCATAATGCATCATCAAGTTTCTTGGACCAATTCTTTCTAGATCTATTAACAGTCTTTTGCAAAATTAATTTGAGCCCTCTGTTACTCAATTCTACTTTACCACTAGACTGTGGGTGATAAGGAGATGAAATTCTATGATTAAGGTCATACTTAGCAAGCATTTTACGAAAGGCACCATGAATAAAGTGTGAACCACCATCAGTCATTAAATATCTAGGGACTCCAAACCTCGGGAAAATAACTTCTTTAAGCATCTTAATAGAGGTGTTATGATCAGCACTACTTGTTGGAATAGCTTCTACCCACTTAGTAACATAATCAACAACAACTAAGATATGTGTATACCCATTAGAGGAAGGAAAAGGTCCCATATAATCAAAGCCCCAAACATCAAATGGTTCAATAACAAGTGAATAGTTCATAGGCATTTCTTGACGTCTACTAATATTACCAATTCTTTGACATTCATCACAAGACAATACAAACTTACGGGCATCCTTGAAGAGAGTAGGCCAATAAAAACCGGATTGCAATACCTTATGTACAGTTCTATCTCCAGCATGGTGTCCTCCATAGGCTTCAGAGTGACACTTGCGTAGGATCTGTTCCTGTTCATGCTCAGGTATACAACGTCTAATAATACCATCCACTCCTTCTTTATAAATATGTGGGTCATCCCAAAAGTAATGCCTCAAATCATAGAATAACTTTTTCTTTTGCTGGTATGTGAAACTAGGTGGTATAAATTTAGCAACAATATAATTAGCATAATCAGCATACCATGGAGCAGTTCGAGAAGCATTTATGACATTTAATTGTTCATCAGGAAAGCTATCATCAATAGGTAGTGGGTCATCAAGAACATTTTCTAACCTAGACAAGTTGTCTGCAACGGGGTTCTCAGCTCCCTTTCTATCAATAATATGCAAATCAAATTCTTGTAGCAGGAGAACCCATCTAATAAGTCTAGGTTTAACATCTTTCTTTTCCATAAGGTATTTAATAGCAGCATGATCAGTGTGAATAGTTACTTTAGAATCAACAATATAAGGTCTGAACTTATCACAAGCAAAAACAACTGCTAAAAATTCTTTTTTAGTAGTAGCATAATTTCTCTGGGCATTGTCTAGAGTTTTACTAGCATATTGAATAACATTTAATTTCTTATCAACTCTTTGCCCTAGAACAACACCTACAGCATAATCGCTAGCATCACACATAATTTCAAAGGGTAAATTCTAATCAGGTGGCTGAACAATAGGTGCAGAAATCAATGCTTTCTTAAGTATTTCAAATGCTTCTACACAATCATCATCAAAGACAAAAGGAATACCTTTTTGTAATAGATTAGTCAGAAGCCGAGAAATTTTTGAGAAGTCCTTAATGAACCTCCTATAAAAACCGGCGTGACCGAGGAAGCTTCTTATACCTTTAATGTCCTTGGGACATGGCATCTTTTCAAAAGCATCAACTTTAGCTTTATCAACTTCAATGCCTCTTTCAGAAATTTTATGCCCCAAGTCAATACCTTCATTAACCATAAAGTGGCATTTCTCCCAATTCAAGACAAGATTAGTTTCTTCACATCTCTGCAAAAATCGATCAATGTTGCTTAAGCAATCATCAAAAGAGGATCCATAAACGGAGAAATCGTCCATAAAAACCTCACATATCTTTTCACAAAATTCAAAAAATATAGCCATCATGCATCTTTGAAAGGCAGCAGGTGCATTACATAAACCAAAAGGCATACGTCTATAAGCAAAAGTACCTAGAGGGCAAGTAAAAGTGGTCTTTGATTGATCATCAGCTGACATATGTATTTGAGAGAAGCCAGAGTAACCATCTAGAAAAAAAATGTATATGTTTGGATAATCTTTCTAGCATTTGACCAATAAAAGGTAAGGGGTAATGATCTTTTTAGTAGCCTTATTTAATTTGCGGAAATCAATTACCATCCTATAACCTGTAATAATTCTTTGCGGAATAAATTCATCTTTATCATTAGGAACAACAGTAATACCTCCCTTCTTAGGAACACAATGAACATGACTTACCCACTGACTATCAGCAACGGGATAAATTATACATGCCTCAAGGAGCTTTAATATTTCTTTTCTTACCACTTCTTTCATCTTAGGATTCAGCCGCCGTTGGTGATCAATAACTGGCTTGGCGTTTTCCTCCAAATTTATTTTGTGTTGACATAGAGTGGGACTAATGCCCCTTAAGATCATCAAGAGTACATCCAATAGCAGCACGATGCTTCTTTAGAGTTTTCAATAATTTCTCTTCCTCCTTCTCTGAGAGGTTAGCACTAATAATAACATGATATATTTTCTTTTCATCAAGATAAGAATATTTAAGAGTATCAGGTAATGGTTTAAGCTCAAACACGGGATCACCCTTGGGTGGAGGAGGATCCCCTAGGATTTCAACGGGCAAGTTGTGTTTCAAAATAGGCCCCTGTTTAAAGAATACTTCATCTATTTCCCTTCTTTCATTCATGAACATATCATATTCATGGTCTAGCAAATATTGTTCTAATGGATCAGTAGGAGGCACGACAATAGAAGCAAGACCAATAATTTCACCTTTACTAGGCAATTCTTTATCATGGGGTTGTCTACAAAATTTAGCGAAATTAAACTCATGAGATATATCCCCTAAACCAATAGTAACAACATCCTTCTTGCAATCTATCTTAGCATTAACAGTGTTCAAGAAGGGTCTACCAAATATAATGGGACAAAAGCTATCTTGAGGGGAACCAAGAACAAGAAAATCAGTAGGATATTTAGTCTTCCCACACAAGACTTCAACGTCTCTAACAATCCTAATTTGGGAAATAGTATCTCTATTAGTAAGCTTAATGGTAACATCAATACCTTCTATCTCAGCTGGTGAAATATCATGCATAATTTATTTCTATAAGGAAATAGGTATTGCACTGGAACTAGCACCCATATCACACAAGCCATGATAACAATGATCTCCTATTTTAACAGAAATAACTGGCATGCCTACCACAGGTCTATGTTTATCTTTAGCACCAGGTTTAGCAATTCTAGCAGTCTTATCACAGAAGTAAATAACATGCCCATCAATATTATCGGCCAAGAGATCTTTAACCATAGCAATATTAGGTTCAACTTTATCTTGCTCAGGGGGTTTGTGTGTCCTAATATTACTTTTGTTGACTACAGTTGAAACTTTAGCATCATCCTTTATTCTAACAGGGAAAGGTGGTTTTTCAACATAAGCAGTGGGAACAACAGGATCATTATAAGTGATAGTCTTTTCTTCAACTTTAATAGATGCAACTACTTTTGTTTCAATGGGAGGATTATATTTAAACCACTTCTCCTTGGGGAGATCAACATGAGTAGCAAAGGATTCACAGAAAGAAGCTACTATCTCAGAGTCAAGTCCATATTTAGTGCTAAATTTACGGAAAACATCGGTATCCATAAAAGATTTAACACAATCAAACTTAGGTGTTATACCTGACTCCTTACCTTCGTCGAGATCCCAATCTTCAGAGTTGCGTTTAATTCTCTCCAATAAATTCCATTTGTATTCAATAGTCTTCATCTATTCAATAGTCTTCATCATAAAGGAACCAGTACAAGAAGTATCGAGCATGGAGCGATTGTTGTCAGAAAGGCGAGCATAAATTTTTTGAATAATCATTTCTCTTGAGAGCTCATGATCGGGGCATGAATATAACATTGACTTAAGCCTCCCCCAAGCTTAAGCGCTGATTTCTCCTTCGCGAGGCCAAAAATTATATATATATATATATATATATATATATATATATATATATATATATATATATATATATACTTACGATCACGATGAACAAGATGCATAGGATAAAACTTCTGTTGGAATTCCAATTTCAACCGTTTGTAGTCCCATGATCCCATATCATCACATAGCCTATACCATGTCAATGCATCTCCCTTCAAAGATAAAGGGAAGACCTTCTTCTTGATAACATCATCGGGCATACCTGCAAGCTTAAATAATCCACAAACTTCATCCACATAGATTAAGTGTAAGTCGGGATGAAGTGTTCCATCTCCTGCAAAAGGATTAGCTAGCAGTTTCTCTATCATACCCGAAGGAATTTCGAAGTAAACATTTTCATTTTCAGTAGGTCCAGTAGGTTGAGGAGCAACTATTTGCTCTACCGGTCGGGGTGAAGATACCCCGAACAAGCCTCTCAAAGGATTACTTTCCATAGTAACAAGTGACAGTAAATTTCAGCACACTATATAAAATTTTCCTTACAAAATTCCACCTACCAAAGGCGCTTCACTCCCCGGCAACAGTGCCAGAAAAGAGTCTTGATGACCCACAAGTATAGGGGATCTATCGTAGTCCTTTCGATAAGTAAGAGTGTCGAACCCAACGAGGAGCAGAAGGAAATGATAAAGCAGTTTTCAGCAAGGTATTCTCTGCAAGCACTGAAATTATCGGTAACATATAGTTTAGTGATAAGGTAATTGGTAACGAGTAGCAAGTAATAAAAGTAAATAAGGTGTAGCAAGATGGCCCAATCCTTTTTGTAGTAAAGGACAAGCCTGGACAAACTCCTATATGAAGGAAAGCGCTCCCGAGGACACATGGGAATTATCGTCAAGCTAGTTTTCATCACACTCATATGATTCGCGTTCGGTACTTTGATAATTTGATATGTGAGTGGACCGGTGCTTGGGTACTTCCCTTACTTGGACAAGCATCCCACTTATGATTAACCCCTATTGCAAGCATCCGCAACTACAACAGAAGTATTAAGGTAAACCTAATCATAGCATGAAAACATATGGATCCAAATCAGCCCTTACGAAGCAACGCATAAACTAGGGCTTAAGCTTCTGTCACTCTAGCAACCCATCATCTACTTATTACTTCCCAATGCCTCCCTCTAGGCCCAAACAATGGTGAAGTATCATGTAGTCGACGTTCACATGACACCACTAGAGGGATGACAACATACATCTCATCAAAATATCGAACGAATACCAAATTCACATGACTACTAATAGCAAGACTTCTCCCATGTCCTCAGGAACAAACGTAACTACTCACAAAGCATATTCATGTTCATAATCAGAGGGGTATTAATATGCATAATGGATCTGAACATATGATCTTCCACCAAGTAAACCAACTAGCATCAACTACAAGGAGTAATCAACACTACTAGCAACCCACATGTACCTATCTAAGGTTTGGATACAAAAATTGGATACAAGAAATGAACTAGGGTTTGAGATGAGATGGTGCTGGTGAAGATGTTGATGGAGATTGACCCCCTCCTGATGAGAGGATCGCTGGTGATGACGATGGTGATGATTTCCTCCTCCCGGAGGGAAGTTTCCCCGGCAGAACAGCTCCGCCAGAGCTCTAGATTGGTTCCGCCAAGGTTCCGCCTCGTGGCGGCGGAGTCTCGTCCCTAAAACTTGCTTATGGTTTTTTCCTCGAAGAAAAACTCCATATAGTAGAAGATGGGCATCGGAGGGCCACCAGGGGGCTCACGAGGCAAGGGCGCGCCCAGGGGGGATAGGGCGCGCCCCCACCCTTGTGGCCAGGGTGTGGCCCCCCTCTGGAACTTCTTGCGCTCAGTATTTTTTATATATTCTGGAAATAGCTTCCGTGAAGTTTCGGGACTTTTGGAGCTGTGCAGAATAGGTCTCTAATATTTGCTCCTTTTTCAGCCGAGAATCCCAGCTGCCGGCATTCTCCCTCTTCATGTAAACCTTGTAAAATAAGAGAGAATAGGCATAAGTATTGTGACATAATGTGTAATAACAGGCCATAATGCAATAAATATCGATATAAAAGCATGATGCAAAATGGACGTATCACCTATGAGCAGTGATAAACCGTACGATAAATCACCGAATCGAATGATTTTTTGAACAGTGGTATGAACCCAACCATTGAAAATATTATTTGGGTAAAAGTTTTCTTGATAACTCCCAAGTAATATTCAAAGCCAATTAAATTCCCAAAAGGACTGAGTTGGATTCATTGAAAACAATTCAAAATCAAAAGGGAATTATTAAAAATGGTTTTGCATTTTATTTGGCAGGAAATGAAAGTCCACAGGTCCAAAAGATGACCTTGACACTCTTCCTATTTTCTAAAACGAATTTGAAACATATTTGGTTTTGAAACCAAATTCAAATTCAAAAGGGAAAATATAAGTGCAGTGACCCAGCCAGGAAGAGAAGTGAGACCTTGAATCAAGGTGTGTTGGGAAATTTTTTCTGCAGCTCACGATACCTGGAAATAGCCTTCGTTATTCATTGGAGGTACCTTGCTCTGACGGCTTGGGGTCAAGCTGCTCCTCAATGCAGTGACCTAGGCCTGGCAGAAGGCCTCTCGCCGCTGTTGACAACTAGACCGGTCCTGGTGTGCGACTTGTGCCAAGAAAGGACGCGGACCAGTAGACGATAAAATAGGTGCTCCCATGGTGAACAGTAAATTCAAAGGAAAAGTACTAAAAATTCAAAAAAAAATCTATCTTTTTTGCATGGAAGAAGCTTAGGTGTGTGAGGTCCACTCCAATTTTCAGCTTATTTGGGCACCTTAATAGCTCTCGGTGAAAATGACAAATTTGGGGTCTGTGAAACAGTTTATTGTTCATCTACTGTTCTAATTCAATTTGTCTTTTGTGCTGAGAGCTACTCATATGTCCAAATAATCTAAATTTGGAGTGGACTTCACGCACCAAATCATTTTCCATGCAAAAATGGATTTTTTTTGAATTTTGTTAGTATTTGTTTTGATTTTTTTTCTTAACCGGGTGCAGATGAGTACGAGCTCAGAAATGGATATTCGTAATATAGATTACATTTGATATTGCATGCATCATTTGATCTGAGGTCATTTTCCTGAAAAAGTTGCTTAAATATTTCGGTTTTGTTTGCCAATAACGCAATGAAACAACGGTCCGCCCGGTGTAAATCTGAACCAGCGGTCTCATTTTTTATTCTACTTAAGTTCAACACGTCTTACAAACAAATTATACGAAATCTGAAAGAAAGGAAAGGAAATGAAAGGAAACAAACAAAATGGATGTGACTGGTTAGATTGAAAATCAAACAAATTGCATTGAATTACAACTAGAATCACGGTAACAAAGAAAATATAACGATGAAAAAGCAACAATATGTAAGAATGAGTTAGTTATGGAGCCTGTCCAGAAGCCATGATTGTAATTAGGTGTGAGGTACATAGCCCCGAGCATTTTTAACTCAAAAATTCCAGACGAATAAGCACTGCAAACCTGCAAAAAAGGTGGACTGTACCGGCGCTGAGGCAGTCGCACAGCATAATCTCGCCGACGGTAGATTATAATTGATTTGCCGGTTCGTTTTTTTTTCTTTCATTTTTTTACATTTTCATAACCCATCTATTTGTCTTTTTTAACACAGTACAAACGCAAGCGTTTATATACACGCGTACACACTCATTTCTATGAACGCACATCCACCTACCTGTCAGTAATTCATACTTCTACCTTATGACCTACTTTGGTCTGAAGGAATTTCATAGGAATTCTAGAGGATATGATTCTTATAGGATTTTTCCTTTAAAGCCCTTTGGTTCATAGGAATGGATTCCTATTCCTACATAGAATTGGTTCCTATTCTTCACATTTCATAGGAAAATAAAAATGAGGCTAAACTCAATGAAAAAATTCCTTTGATGTAGAATTTGAGATACATACCATCTCATTTCCTACTAAATTTCTATTCCTACAATAATCCTATCCTATTAACCATAAAACCATAAGAGGCCTAAAAATAAACCCAAATGCTACCTACCAAGCCCAGCGGCGTCGACAAAATTGCGTCGGCGTGGACAGTGGGCGCGGAGATCGACGGGGGCCGAGGTGAACCGGCAGTAATCCTTTACTCCGCCCAGTCTTCCACAGCAAGAAGAGGCCTCCTGCCCCCTCAACTTCTCCGAGCGACTGTGGGGATTCAGCCATGTCCATCACGGCGGACGAGGACCACGCCGGATGGACATTCGGCGACAGCGGCAGTGACGAGGAAGAGGAATGTAAGACAAACCCCGTAATCGATATTTCACTTGATTTGTGTTTCCTGGCTGTTTTAAACTTTTAATCCATGTATGTCTGACATGCAATTGGTTTTGCTTAGTTATAGATCATTGCTCCTGATTTAACATACAGCAAAGAGGTTCAGAAACAATAATAACATCTTGCTGAATTAGTCATATAGACTTGCCTTATAATCGAAAATAAAATCGTGTTTTTGAACATGAGGTCCGTGCTTAACTTGTTGATGATATTGGGCACACACCCTTAATATGAATGTGGATTTTTTTTTCAGGTATACTGAGTGTAGCCTAGTTAATCGCAGTTGGTTTCTCTGCAATGCTTTCTGTAGTGATTCATCTAGGGATTTTTAGCCTTGTACATTTAGCTTCCATGTCAGTAAGGGATGTATGGATTGTGCAAGTCCACATCCTAGACAAAGTTCTTACTTGATTTCACTATTTTGATGATTTTTCATGTAGGGACAAACCGACCTTTTACAGTTGACGATTTTCCAAGGGTTAGTTATGACCGTGGTGAACAGACTTATAGAATCTATCCGAATCCTGATTTTCGTCTTCGGGGCCCTGCGCCACTCTCTCTTTTCCGCGCATACAATGACCCCCTTGTTGATAAAGAGAGGGGTTGGTTTTGTAAAGAGTATGAACTCCATGACGAGTCTGAAAGTACGTTTCTGTTGTTAAATAATCTACTACTTTCTGTTGCTGCGTTGCCATACATCATATGTATATATTTTTACCCCAATTATATAGTATCTCAGTATAATCTCACGGTTCATCTATTGAATATGCAGTCACTGTTAACGATGTTGGGATCAATGATTGCTCAAATAGCTGTGATCGATCTACAATGGTCTTGGTGCAGTTCTTTGATCTTAAAATCGCTGGATATCACCATACCCAGCCTGGACCTGCCAAAATATTTGGTTTTTTCGCAGCACGGGATCGGATCAAACCCCTGCGCAACTATGTCTACAAGCGCGAGATTGATAATTATGAAGCTGTGGCTGTGAATCGGAAAATGGTAATTTGGTTTATAGGCTTGCAACTTTGTGCTCGGACCTTTTTTTCGTTCTGAAAATATAAGATAATTGCATCATGTCAATTGTCAAAGCTCCAGATAGGCATTGTTTTTGTAAGTTTGTGATAATCATCTTAATAGGACCCTGGAATTAGTTTATTTCCTCGCATAATCCATGCTGCAACAAACTAGTTGAGTTAGAGGGCCACCGCCCCACCCTGAATTCACATGAGGTGCAGTTTCAGTGCTACTAGGCATGAGGAGGAGGAGGAAGTTAGCCTTGATGGGCAGGTGGTACCTCAAAATGACACTTTTCGATATTTGGAGTCAGTGCTGTAGAAGGATGGTGATATCGATGAAGATGTCCTTCATCATCAGGAGGACACCCTTTTGATATTTGGGGTCAATGCTGCAGAAGGATGGTGATATCTATGAAGATGTGAGCCATTGAGTCAAAGTTGGATGGATGAAGTGACGTCAAGCTTCAGCTTCTGGCGTTCTTTGTGATAAGAGAGTGCCACAAAAGCTAAAAGGCAGGTTCTGTAGGATGTCGATTCGACTTACGATGTTATATGGCGTTGAATGTTGGCCAACTAAAAGGCGACATGTCCAATAGCTAGCTCTAGCAGAGATGCACATGTTGAGATGGATATGTGGTCACACAAGAAAGGGTCGATGATCGTGTATAACATCGTCTGAGATGGTTTGGGCATATACAACGCAGGCCTCCAAAAGCGCCAATAGTGCGTAGCAGACAGTTAAGGCATGTTGATATTCTTAAGCTAATCGGGGTAGACCAAACTTGACAAGGGAAGAGTCCGTAAAAAGAGATATGAATGACTGGAATATCACCAATGATTGAGCCATGGACAGGGGTGTGGGGAAGCTAACTGTCCACCTGCCAGAACCATGGCTTGGGTTCAATATTTTATGGGTTTTAACTCTAGCCTACCCCAACTTGCTTGTGACCAAAAGGATTTGTTGTTGTTGTTGTTATTCCTTTTTTCATAGGAAAAGTAGGGGAAAGCATAGAATAGGAAATTTTCATTTGGTGACACTATTCATCCATTTGGTTCAAATGAAGGACACATAGGAAAATGAAGGGATTTTAACATTTGGATTGAGTTTCAAAGGAAAAACAAAGGCATTTTACAATCTACTCAAACCTCTTTTATGCTTTGATATGTAGAAAGAGCATGGCAAATTCCATAGGTTAACAATTTAATCTTACCTTGGGAGAATCTACTACAGACATAACCTAGTTACTGAAAATTAGATAAAGTAAATGACAATATTCTTCTCCGCTTTATTGATATAGGGGTCAGCCACTTTATATAATAGACAAGACTTGACCAACAAGCCGGTAAATGTAGTCAAACTCTAATGCAGTCTCTAAACTACTGGACTCTTTCCTAACAAAGTTGCTTAATCAACTTGGACTCTAATTAAGGGATAATACTCCATGTCTGATGGGCTGGCCCACATAACTACCGAACTCATGCTTTAGCCAATTCATCTAGAATTCCAAACAAGAGATCTCGAGTTTGACCCTGCTAACATAGTGTTAAAAATAATGATATTTGTGGCCTGCATTGATCCCACGTTAAGGGCTAAAGCAACCTAGATGTGGAGGGGAGTGTTAAAATATATTGCCCGCCTTTCTCCATCAGTTCAGACTTTTGGATAAATTGGCTGGAGCGTGAACACAATACGACATTTCCCCCTTCCTTGAAAAACAGCTTGTTTGCAAGTTTTCGGTTGTCAATTGCCTCCCAAGGGACCCTGGGTGCTACCAGTTGTGGTGGTCGTAGTCGTTAGCCTCGATGAATAAGAGCCGCGTGCACCAATGACCATGAACATAAATCTCGTTGCAGTCGAAGCAAAGGCCCTGACAACGATGTCCTGCCAACTCAGGGGTGAGGACATGGTCAAAAAAAACTCAAGGGTGAGGCACTGAACCTGCCATCGCGGGGTTGGCCATGGAGTGGTCGACAACAGAACAAGTGCTAGCAGTGCTGGCGTGGAAGGTATTTTGGCTGCGTTCACCCCAGGAGAATCGGAGTGGCGTGAGGGCCTTATAGGCCCAGAAAAGCTCGTGTGCTGATGTTGGAGTAAAATGTCGTTGTTCATAGGCCTTGTCAAAGGAGATGAGGATGTGGAGGCCAGATAGTCGTATTGTGTTCCAGCTCGACAGGATCCCCATTGGAGATGTACCGAAATTTTTTTGACATGCCTCTCTCATCCTCAATGATCATGTTGTGCAAGATGATGCAAGATGCAACATGTCATTATTTTTGATAGAACCTCTGGCTTCCAATACTCGGAATAATGGCAAAGCGCTTTTGAAGCACATCGAAAGCTTTCTCAACATCCTTTCTTTTGGACTCTTGACGCATTGCATAGTGGGATATCTTGTTGCCTTTAGGATGCTAGATTGTCTTCACCAAATGTTGCCCATGGAGGATAGATGACATTTGCAAGGTAGTAGCCCATCGCGTACTGATGACCATTGATAACATAGTTGCAAGGAGGAGCATCTCTAGCAACAAGCCTTGCGTACAATGCTGATCTAGAAAGCACATTCAGGTCATTATGAGAGCCATGCAAGCCAAAAAAAGAATGTCAAATCTATAGATCCTCCAATGCAACTGCCTAAAGAATGATGGTTGGATCTTTGGAGTGCCCTTTGTACCGACCTCTCCATCTCGTAGGACAATTCTTCCATGTCCAATGCATGCAATCAATTGATCCAAGCATCCTTAGCAATCCTTGTTCTTCACTCAATCCAAGAGTCTCTGCTCTTCACTCAACCCAAGAGTCTCCGTGTTTTCATCATTGGCGCCCTCAAGTACTCTGGTCCATGGATCTCAATGACGTCTTGTGTGCATCTTCGAACGGCCTCTAGGATAAGAATCTTCCCCAATGTGGACATAGTTATCAATGGTGTCTGCCGAACACCCATAGTCAAGCACTCGAACAACCACGACACACTTCATCAATGGGCATGCACGTATCTCTCCCGATGCATTTCTCATATGTGTAAACCATGGATCGTGCTCCTCAACAACTTTTGCAATGCTGAGGAAGAGACTTTGGTGCATCCGAAATCGCCAGCGAAAATATTTCTCTGGATAGGTTGAATTGGGTGCAAACTAATCCTTCATAAGCTTGGCATGATCTTTTGCTCTATTCCGATTGGGTGCAAAGTAATGCCGTGGCCGAACTCCGGCTTTTAGAATTTCACCAGTGTGGTCGCGATTTCGAGCCTCCTAACTCATCCTTGGGTGCTCTACGACATCTTGGTCGTCCGCCGGTTCTGATTTGGACAAAACCGAGCTTGGTGGTTACCTTTTTGGTCCACGAGAGTGTGGCGGTTAATGCAGCGGTGAAGATATGGGGTGGTTCTGGCTGCAGCGCCAGCGGCAAGCTAATCTAATTTGGCCCAAGAGGAGCGAGTGCGGTGGCTGGCGGGGGAAAGGAAAGAGACTTTTTACGGTGCATCAGATCAATATTGACCGTTCATATTTTCGTTTGGACGGTCCAGATATGGAAATACTACCACAGATTTTCGATAGTATATTTTCTTATCAGGGGTAGTTTCGGTAGTTCGCTGTTTACCAAAAACGCGGGCTGGTTTCCTCAGAAAACGAGTGAAGGGCATTTGTGGAATTTCACGTATTGATCTTTTTTTTCATTAGCCATCGCCGTCTGCTCCTTGAGGGAAATGAGGCCGACTGTTTAGGCAGACCTCGAATGAGAAAAAAAATCCCAATCGAACGCTGGCCGCGGTAGGGCGAGAGGACGATGACGAGCCCCGGTCGCCGTGACGGCCCTTCGCGCAGTCAGTGCGAGCGCTAGGGTTTGGTGCCCCGCCTTCGGTCAGATGAGCGGGCGCTGCGGCGTTGCCCCCATGGTGTCACAGTCATCGTCGGCGAGATGGCCCTGCCATTCGTGTTCTGGAGCTGGTGGCTGAGGGGGAGGGGGAAGGGGACGAAGGCGAGACGTTGCTGCAGCAGCATGCCCCATCGCCGTGACGGCCCTGCGCGCCGCCGAGTTGGAGTTCCACTAAGGTACTAGCTTCGTACAGATCTCACTTGTCGATTGATTTGATTTGCCGCATTGGATGATATTTGGGTCTGTAATTTGGGTTTGTAGTCGTTGAAATTGCACATCTATAGAAGCTGAAATCATTGTTATTATTATGGTGAGGAATCTTGATACAAGTTGTTTTTCTGGTCGGCGGCTGTGGTCGGCGGCTAAATGTCCCGCCATTCGTGTTCCCCTCCTAAGCTGCAGGATGTGGAGCGGGTCGCCGAGGGGGAGGACTAAGGCGAGACGTTGCCAGCATGCCCCGTCGCCGTCAAGGCCCTACACGCCGACCAGTGCCGTACAGATCTGTCGTGGCCGATGCAGGTACTCGCATCCAACCCATCGATCCATTGGCCCCCATTTCTTTCCTCGATTTCGTAAGCTAGATTCTCCATCGTCTCTGGCCCAGGCACCGCCACTTGCTAGCTGTGTCTGTACCGAGGCTTATTCTGAAATTGGACCTAGGCTTATTCAGCTTAGTTCATGAATCATTAAGATGTCATAGCATCACAAATCCTATGTTTTTGTTTCTAACTCAAATAGTGCCGTGTGGAGATAAACAATGATGTCAAACGTGTATGTCTATCCTTCCTGTATAGCAGTGACAAGCGATTTGGAGGGAAAAAGCTGATCCAGCCATGGTCCTCGCCTAGGAGGAGGACGAGTTCCATCACACCAGCAGCAGTTCAGGTCCATGCTCGTCCTCTCTGCTCATCTTGTGTACTTGTTCAAATTCAGAAATCCACACTAGCTTGTACAGCAGCAAGTCCGAAAGTACAGGAGCTCATGTACACAAGGATTTTTTTGTATGTGATATTAGTGCAGAGCATGTGCAGTTTCAGATTCCACATAGAGCATGTTTCAGTTCCAGCTGATTCAGTCATGGTCATATGAACAGACATTCCAGTTCAGTCTAGTTAATTAGTACACCTGTTCAACACTCATATAGGCAATGGATAGTTCCCAAGTTGGTGGCCAAGTTGGCTTTTTAGAAAATCCTGATCATCGATTAAATGGTAGGATGCACAAGTTGAAATATCAGGACAGCATTTGCCTATCATTCATTGGCATAATACAGAATTGAAACCCCAGGTTTAAAAAGATTGTGTTGCTTCCAAGGACACAAGTAACAAGGAAATTGCGACTGAAAGTGTAAAGCCACTTAGAAATTTTGTTTTTGAATCACATCCTATAAACCAAAGGGAATTGCATCATTAAACAAAGAATACAAGATTTTGTGCGTGAAAGACTTTAATTAAAAATTAATGTAGATATTCAATATGGATAAAAGTAGTAAATGTACGGCAATTTGCCGTATAGATAAAGTAGCACAACCAAAAAAAATGTTTGATACATCTCTGATGTATAGATAAATAGATAAAGTAATAAAATTGAAAACGGTGTGGAAACCGTCTACGGGGCAAAAACCACACCACCCCCAATCCTATTAACTCTTCCCTTAGTCTAGCACCACACAACTATAGTGCGGAATCATCGTCTCCTAAGACATCTCCGCTGTCGTTGTGTCCGTCGTCACCTCCGAGGTCGACGTCTTCTAAATCATCTTCTAAGTCAACTGCTGGTATGGCCTTCCGAACTTTCAACTCATTGTGAGGTGAATTGATCAACGCAGCAGCAAACCATCTTCTGAACTGTCTTATGTCATCCTGCATAGGAGGTAGACGTTAGGACCCTTTGTATATGTGAAAGTTAAGTTAGATAGGGAAGATGTAGGTACCTGGTTGAATATTGCCGACAATCTCACTCTAGTCCAATATTGGATGTATTTCAACACCCATCTTTTTGCTGTGGCACTTCATAGTCTGTGATAGGCCACGAAGCCACTTGAGTGTCCGACCATCTACTTCCTGGCATTCTATTTTCCATCACTGCTATATCAATATGTGTTTCCATTCCAAGAAGCTGCAAGTAACATATCACTCAATTTAGTACATTATTCGTATAAACTGTAAGTTATATAAAATGTTGTTAGAGCCTCACCGCAGCAATTACTTCTTTGCGGTTGTTGCGTGATTGGAGTGAGTCCAGAATTTGAATCTCCCTCTTTTGGGAGTTGACAACAGCCAGGAACCAGTGGTGGTTGGGAATATTTGAAGGTAGGAAAATCTGCGTGCAAAATTTGTAACTGGTTTGAAGTGCCTAAAAATAAAATTTCTTATTTATATAAGAGAAGGGTGGATTTTTTTACCATGTCATGCTTCAGGTAGTTATCTCCACATTTAGTGCCTGATTTGCCGCTTAAAACATCCAAGGTACAATTCGGGACTGTGCCATCTCTCTTTAGGATGTTGACAATGGTCGACCTTTCGACATACACGGTACCATGGTCTCGTACACCTTCTAGTCCGTCCAGGCGTAGGAGTTCAAACGCCGCATCGAGTACCTAAGAAAGAAGATATTAGCTTAATTGGAAAACATATAAATAATCAAAGATACTATTTTGCGTTAGCACTTACATCGTCATCCACCCAAGCTGCAAAGGAGGAATGATCTGGTGTTGTCAGGCATTTAAGATACTTCTGCGTTAGAAGTATGTCCTTGATCTTCACCAACTTGGCGGTCTCAGGAGTAGTGTTTACATAGTCAACTACTATATTCTGTGTAACTCGATCTGTTTCTGCCTGAAAATTGATCAAGTCCTCCTTGAGCTGTTTTAGCTGCTGGGCGCTGCTTTTCCCGGGATTCATCTTCTTATTCTGTGTGTACATAATATCGTTACTGTCATGTGTCTGTTGAGATAGAGCTCTTTTCCTTCTGAGCGCGGGGGTGTAAAATTCGTATTCCTCGCTCTGAAGGAGTGAAGACTTCTTTTTCTTCCGGCTGTCATGTCTGACACGCCTCCCTATGGAGTCCATGGCATCCATGGACGTATGCTTGACCTTCTGCGATATTTGACTTAAGGTTAGGAATATGGGTTGAGAAAAACGTTTGTTAGCAATTTGGTTAAGATGTGATGCAGACCTCATATTCGGAGGGTAAGTTCTTGCTATCGTCTCTTTCAGTCTTTAACTTCTGGGGGTGTACATATGTTTTCTTCACCTTCTGCAATGTTGTCATCAAGTTAAGAATATGGTTGAAATAAACCCTTTCCTAGCAATATAGTTCAGACATGTGATGCTGACCTCAGATTGGGAGGGTAAGTTCTTGCTGTCACTCCTAAAACGCTTACCAAATGAGTCCACAGCGTCATCTCTGTCTGTTTTTCCTTTGTGGGGGTCCACAGGTGTTTTTTTTACCTTCTGTACAGATGGACAAGTTAGCACTAAGTATGGTTGACAAAAAAACATTGTACCAAGATGGAATTCATACCTCAAATTCCCCAGCAAGGTTCTTGCTGGGGTTGCTGTAGACACACTTTGGCACTTCATTTGTACTAGCAGCAACATTCTTCGAGGTTTTCTAGTTCGCACGTTAAAATGAAAAATGGTTAGCATACATTCTGACATGAAGACAGTTAGAAATTTTGTGACATACCTTGATATTATTATCAACTCTCTGACCCTCATTAAAGTCCTTCTGTCCTACTCCAAATCGATGATCCTATTAATGAAAAAATGTTAGTCATGCACTCATCTAGAAGGATGAATTACAACAAAAAAAGAACAAATGCATACATTGAATGCACAAATGAAGTCCTCCAAGCGCATGCTGTTTTGCTTTTTAAGCCTTTCTACTCCGTCCAGTTTTGCGGAAATCTCCGAATATTGCTGACACACTATTGCTTTTATCTCTCCCACCTAGGCGAGTACGCGGCCTAGTGTCCCATCGACCTACAAGTTAAGATAAATTAGAACTGATTGTTTCATAAAAATATTTGTACAAACAAATAGTTTCAGCCTAAGAAACGAGTAGTATCATTGTACAAGTTACATAGGACGTACCTCAAAAGTAGACTTTGTAGGTTGATGTGAAGCCTTCGGCATTGGCTTCCAAGGGCGCCTGAGGTCGTCTACCATCTGCAATTTTTTATATATTATGAGTCATTTTGCAAAAACTGAGCAGATGACAACTAGCAACAGTAAGCATATACCTGTCCTACTCCTATGTAGTTCTGCGATATTATTTTGTCGACCTTTGCTGCCTTTTCTTCGTCCCAGTATTGTATCAATGGTTTATCTCGTTGAAGATAGGAAATGGTGCGATCAATATGGTCGACTCAGAATTTCTCATAGAACCAAGTGTGGGAGAGAATTAAAAAGAATACATAATTGACCAATTAAAGAATATCATAGGAAGAGTTTGTACTACCTGCAGTAGTGGGAGATTCCCCTCCAAGTTCGCGGCACCGTTCACAAACTTCCTCACACTTGACATTAAGTGGTCAAGAAATAGTTTAGCATAATTTATGGAGTTTATAGTATGTATGTCGATAACAATTCCCAAATATTTGGATCAACATAGGGTTGTGTCGTTGGGCAAACCAACTTGCCAATGGTGTACAAGACATAAGGCTTCACAAACCGTGGCCTCTCTTCGCCAATCATCTTCTTACGAAGACCTGAAAAGGTTGTTTGTCAAGTATTGTAATTATGAAATTTGTTCCATTATCAAACGAAAAAATAGTTCTGAAAATATCATATACCTTTCAAGGTCAGTTTGTTATCTTCGGGATCCTTTAAATCAAGCCATAAGTCCTGCACTTCTTTGAACGGAGGAGGGACATAGTCCCTCCCCATGCTGGGCAGGCCTGTGATGTGTTCTACGTCTTGCAAGGTTATTCTCATAGGTACCCCGTGTATCACAAACGCGACAACTTGTGAATCATATGTGCTAGCAATCTTTTGGCACAAAACTCTCCTAACGTTCATTGCAGGAGTCTTCAGAGTTTCGCGAATGGGTCTGTCTAGGACACATCTAGATGTGACATAGTTATGTCACATCTAAGCTGATTTTCACTCTGTTTGTGGTCCATTTTTTTGTCCTAGTTTTTTTTGCTTCTTGTTGCTCCATTATATATTTGTGGGAGGTTAGCTCTGAGATCCTTAAAAAACATCTAGATGTGAATTAGACAAACTGTTCGCGAATTGTCGTTTGACTAGCTATGACATATTGTTCCTGGGTTAGCGACTGGACAAACTCCGAGTACCCGTGCATTGATACAACCTGGGTACCCTGTATGTGCAAAGATTATTTTCAGTGACAAGCCAACAAAAATAAGAGATTTATTGTGAACAAATAATTAAGATTATCATTTAGGCTGTTTATTTGGCTATATGCGGTGTTGTTTTAATTTGCATGCATGTTCTCTTTCTATCTTTAATTTGCATGCATGTTCTCTTTCTATCTTCAGTAAGAGTAGGCTATGGTGAATGTGCCTACGGATTTTCAGCATATTTTTACTGAGAAATAAAAATATAATTTTACTGTACGTACCACTGAGAAATAAAAATATAACTTTACTTACTCATTCGTTGACGTACTATATTGCTAGCTAATTAGTTTAAGACGTGCCAGGCTGAAGTAATGATTTGATTAATGTAACTTGTACTTAAGCTAATCTTTTTTATGTAATCTACTGATCTTTTTTTGATGTAATGTAAACAGGATGTAATCGGGATTGTCATTCAAAAAAAAGGAAATCGGGACTGATCTACACAAGAGGCGTCATGTGGATCTATAGTAGGCTATGGTAAATCGGGACTGCTATGTCATGCTGATCTACACGAGTTGATGTACGGGTTCAATGAGATATGTATACCTTCTTTGCCGACGAGTGTGGCGGCTTCGGTGCACCTGACTTTGTCGATGAAGGTGGGGGCTTCGATGCACGTGACTTGGACTGCTTCGTGACTGACTGTGCAGGCCTGACGGACGCAGCAGGATGATAGGGAGACATATGACGGTGGTGGTGATGGTGATGGCGAGATTGGTTGGTTCTGCTCAAGGTTCAAGGATGGGATTCAAGGAGGGAGGCTGGGCTGTGGTGAGGTTTAGGTTGATGCGTACAAAGCATATATATAGGCTGGGTACACGATGGTGTAGGTTACAATCTAGTCATTTATTTCTTGCCGAAGAATAAACCCGTGTTTTGTTTTATTGTTGATGGGATTGGAAGTAACTTTCTAGAATCCTCCAAAATTTTCCTATCGAAAATACCACCTCCACAAAATCTTTTGCATGCAGTCCGGTAATGTAGGGCGTGCATGCCTCGTCTCCTTCCGTTGCTAACGATAGCTACTTTTCTGGAAAGGAAACAAAATCGCCGGTCGGTTATCTACTTCTGTTAGACTACGTATATGTATCATTTATCTCCCCACAAAGGGGCCCCACCTCCCTTCCAATCACGCCCTCACATAATGCGTTCCCTGCACATATTAACACGACGAATAACGTTCTCATATAATGTGTTGCCTTCATTATAAATTGTCAAGGTCGCATTAATTGTGCCCATTGAATGGATGCTCGGACCCACGCAAGTACGAGCTAGTATGAGTTGTTCGAACCCACATGATGCCAAATGTCAGTACGAGTCGTCTAAACCCACAAGTGTCAGTACGGCCGGTCTTGACGGAACTTGTGTTTGGTGTCTGAAGTCGTTCATTTTTTGCGTGGGATCCTCCCATGGCAATTCACACATGATGCCAAATTTTGGAATCGTGTCACGCATGGCAGGAGATACACCATGTGGAAACGTGCTGCTTCGGTTAGGACGGAAGGCCAAGTCTCAAAGTGTTTTTTTGGATGCACCAAACAGACCCAAATTTTTTGCACACGCACACAACATGGCAAGCACACATGCCAATTTTCGTTCACACCTAACATTTTATGCAATTTCTATGGTTTTTCGATGAAAAAACCGTAAAATATACGCC
>NC_057806.1:105823251-105921144 GCF_018294505.1 Triticum aestivum | reverse complement strand
GTGTCCTCCGTTGGCAATTCCCACATGATGCCAAATTTTGGAATCGTGTCATGCATGGCAAGAGATACACCATGTGGAAACATGCTGCTTCGGTTATGACGGAAGGCCAAGTCTCAAAGTGTTTTTTTGGATCCACCCCAAACGGAACCAAATTTTTTGCACACGCACACAACAACATGGCAAGCACACATGCCAATTTTCGTTCACATCTAACATTTTATGCAATTTCTATGGTTCTTCGATGAAAAATCCATAAAATACTGGCCGACAAGAATCAGTTTGTTTTTTTCTTTATTTGTATTAATAGTTTTGGCCTTCGTGAATGTTCCTCGTCACACTTTATTTTTCAAAGAAAAGTATTGGTTTTATTTTGAGTGAAGTCTGAAACGAACCTTGTGGTTGTAGACGCGGTCGCAAATGAACCCCGACCTTCAAATCCCGGAACTCCATACCCTGAACTATCACTACAAGAAATATGCTCAATTGGAACCGAGCCCCTCCAATATGGATTCATCTAGGACATCCCGCCACCATATGCACGTCTTATGGTCGTTGCCAAAACTCGCAATGAATTTGAAATAGGCCATGGACATGGATCACCAAAGTGAAAAGAATGCCTCCGAGATTCAATCATAAACCGCGACGTTGCTTGAGTTTTTGGTATAATGCCAATTCTTTGTCCCTGTCCCACGAGACTCTCGCCGCCGCCACCTACGGCGGTCGATCCCGACCGAATCCGGTGGCTGCCGGCAGCGCCCAGCACACCCACGTAATCCCCTCGGCCCGCTCCTCCATCTCCTCCAGCCAGATTCGATGGGCGTGTCCTCCTGCTCACCCCGGGCATAAAAACCGAAGACCGAAACCGAAAAGACCGAGACCAAACCCGAAAAGACTGAATTCGAAAAGACCGAATAGAAAACGGTCTGTGCAAATAGAAGACCGAACTAGTTTCGGTCTGATCGGTCATGCTATGTTTAGGACCGAATAGACCAAATAGACCGATTAATAAAAGCCCATCCCAAGGCCCGTCCGGCCAGACCACTAGACCCAACTACAGAGTAGAGTACACGACCTCGCATCCTCACATCCCGATTCACAGAAACCACCAGCAGCCAATCTCTCGTTCTCCAACTACTAACCCTAGCCGCTGCCTGCTGCTTGCCTCGATGCACGCCGCGCCCCCCAGAACGAGGACCGGCGCCCGAGCGGTGGCCCTGGCCGGTGAAGACCGTCGCCCGAGCGGCGGCCCTGGCAGGTGAAGACGGGCGCCGCGAGCGGCGGCCCTGAGCCCCTGCGCCGCCGCCAACCCCAACCTCCCGTCGATCGCTCCACCGCCAAAAGTCCGCTGCCGGTGCTCCACCTCCCAAGGACCAGTTCAACCACTACAGTTCGTCACCACTCACCACTACCCGTCCTCTTCCACACGGTTCGTCCGCTGCCGGTGCTCCACCTCCCGAAGACCTGACCACTTTCGGTTCTCCACATCGCAGCTGAAGGTGAGCTACCCCACCTCTCTGTAAACCTGTGATTCCCACGAAAATAAGCACTCCTGCAGAATGTGTTTTGTAGGCAATACATGCCCTTGCTTTTTTGTGCCAAATGTTAGCACTTGGAGACAACAAATAGAACACTGTATTTGTGCTTGTTTTGTGTCAAATGTTAGCAGCTTCAATACTTCAATACTGCATACACAGTAATGCATTTGTGCTTTTTTCCTGAAACTAGATATATACATGGTGTATATTTATGTTGTAATTTGATCAGGTCAATGTTGTTTGACAGACTAATGTCCTCTTTTTTTAGATGTTTTCTGAACATGATGAGGAACTGAATGAGAATGAAGATGCATTTATGAGTGTAGAGGCAGATGCAGAAGCAGGAGACAAATCCGTCTTACATAGTATTATTGACGATGAAGTTGTCGAAGGTGCCAATCTAGAAGCTGCTCAAGATGACAAGCCAATTGAAGCTGAATCATGAATCTTCTTACTTTGTGTCATATGAATCTTGTTACTTGCTCTCAAATGTAAACATGTACTGGTACTGTGTTACTTGCTGTTGCATATAAACATGTATTGGTACTTTCTGCCCTCAAATATAAACATGTATTGGTACTTTCTGTCCCATGCTCTGTCCTCCTCTGCTCTGTTCAATTCCCCTATCTTATAAACTTCAGTTTTTTGAACAGCATGGGTTCAGACAGTAGCATGACGACCCAACATCTCAATTCCTGCGTGTATTGCTGGGAGAGTATGGAAACTAGGGGATGATGTTGCAGCATTATGTACAGATGGAGATGTAGGTGCTGGTGCATTGCGTGTGGAAATGCAGAAGAGAACTGAACAAACTGCAGGGTATGGTGGTGCTGCTGCATCAGTTAGTGACAATTTACTTAGGAAAGGGTGGATGTTGGTGTGTGGCATTCTGATATTTGTATCAGGTTTAGTTCTAGGGATGATCTTATCCTAGTTCATTTGCTACTGATCTTATCCACAAATGGTTGTGAGGCAATGTAATGTATGTTGTAAGGAAATGTACGGAATGAAATTCAGTTTGCAGAATTTGCCAAGCAATGTACTGAATATCTGAAAGGCAGTGTACTGAATCCAGTTTGCAAAAAATTTCAGGCAATGTACTGTATTTTGAAAGGCAATGTACTGAATCCAGTTTGGAAAAATTGTGAGGAAATGTACTGAATTTTAAACAAATAGTGTACTTGATTTAGTTTGCAATTTTTTTTCAGGTTTGAAGTGTCATTTTGTACAGCAACAAAATAAATTGTACGCAATGTAAAAGAGCAACATTTACTCATAGAGAATGTTCACAGTAATGAACTAAAATTATCTGAAGCCATGCTCACTTTTGACAGCAATAAAATAAACTGAATCAAGCTGTTTTTTGCCAGCAACAATATAAACTGAACCCATGCTCATTTTTGGCAGCAGAAAAATAAACTGAACCAATGCTCACTTTTGACAGCAAAAAAATAAAGTGAACCCATGCTCATTTTTGGCAGAATTCAAATAGAACATGTTCACAGGTTTAGTTCCCATAGCATTTAGCATAGCACATAATCACAAGTTCACAAGGACACACACATCCAATAGCTCTGATGATAACTTCCATAGTACAAATATAACTCTGATGATAAATTCCATAGTAAAAAACTGAATGTATAACACTTGTGACCAATAATTCGACAGAATAATGGCAAACAAAAAGTGGATTTATTGTCATCTTTTCTTTGTCCCCCTTGTCATCTTTGTCTGTCTACTTAGACTTTCCAGCCGTTTTCCTGTACAAACTCAAATAAATTAACATGGTATTGACAAAGGGTTTAACATGTACTTCTGAAAATGCATAAACTTACTTGAAAGGTCTTTTGTTCTTAGCACACACTTCGTCATTGTTCTCTTTTCTCTTTCTCCCCCGAGTCATCATAATAACTTCAGTCACCTTTGCTGAAGCTTTCCTGTGTAGTGCAAAACATTGTTTAAATTGCACATATTAACATGCTTCAACAATAGTTCGACTTGCACAAGTACAGTAGACAAGATACATGAAATTTCTTAAAAACTTACTTCACCGGTTTCCTCTTCTTAGCACGATCCTCTTCTTCTGCCTCTTCTTCTTCTTCTTCTTCTACTTCTTCCACAGTATTGTTCACTTTTTTCTTCCTCCCCCTACTCAACTGACCATGAACTTTCCTGCAAAAAGTAAACCATATTGACAGGCTGCAACCAAGAAATGAACATATGCAGTACACATCACAATGACCAAACACTTACTTCAATGTTTTCTTTTTTGCTTTCAAATTCTCCAGGAATGGCTTCAACCTCTTATTCGATTCTTTGGCTGGTACGCCTTTGGGATTTATTATTGGTTTAGGGTCTTGAACTTGATCTATAAACCATTGCCGCGCCCCAGAAAAATACGTCGGCATAGGAACAAATGATGGTGTGCCAGTATTCACATCATTTCTGTTGCCCTCGTCCAATATGCTCCTCAGGTACTCCATCACCTTTTATGACTGCATTTCGCTAGCTGAGGCCGTGAATAAAGCCTCGCTAGCCATATTGCGCAGTTCACGGTACTTATCCATCTGTTCTGACCATACATGTGTATTGGCACTCCTCACAGAACCGAAAGCAGGCTTGGCTTGCATTGTCCATCTAGCCTTCACACAACATGCGGGGATGGTGCATATCCCATTGTACTTCAGAACACAAAATATATGAGCACATGGAAAATCCTCGCTTTCCATCTTCCTACATCCACAATATGCACTTTCCATCTTAGATCCATCAAAAATACATATGACATGGAACCTAACATGCACCGACTCTTTGCGAGCAACTCCATAGCTAACCAAACCAGTGTCCTCTTCCACCTCAAGAACATTCCATCTTGATAAGTTGACAATCTCGGCCTTTACCTTACTGAACATAACAGGGGTATAAATAGATGACGCACTTATCTCAAGTGGGTCGGCAGTCAATCTAGTGAAGGGGATTGTGTGCGAAGCTACATCGTCCAATGCTGCTTCATTCCGACGCAAAACTGACACACAGTGTTCAACGTGTTGCACAAGATCAACGAGTTTCATTCTCCTATTCAGGTGCACATGAAGCCTCGAGTTTAGAGACTCACTCCTCTGATTGCTCAACATCCCTAGGAAATACCTTTCCTTGTTATATGCTACAGACCACTTCTCTCTCAGCTCGTACATCATGTGAATCCATGCATCTCCATGGCATAGTAAATAAATTTCCTAAATTCCTTAAGCTTTTCCTTTCGGAGGTGAAGCACCATATTCTGCTCGATATGCCAGCTGCACAGACGGTGATATGTGCTAGGCCAGACTGATGATATGGCTTTGGCCATTGAAGTGTTGCCGTCTGTGATCGCTGAAATGGGATGCTTCTGGTGCATTGCCTCCAAAAAAACCTGAAGCAGCCACTCATATGAGTCAGCCGATTCGCCGGATACAAGACCAACCCCAAACTCGGCTGTGCTGCGGTGATGGTTCAGCCCCACAAATGGAACAAACGGCAACCTATATTTGTTTGACCAGTATGTGCTGTCAAACACCACCACACCACCAAATGCAACATAGTCCAAGCGAGATTGGGCGTCTGCCCAGAATATGTTTTGCAGATGCCCATCATTGTCTGTGGTGTATCTGTAAAAAAAATCTGGGTCTTTCATCTGTTGTGCTGTCATGTAGTTCAGCATAAACTGAGCATCGCTACCTTCTATCTTTTTCTTCTTCTCCAATGCGACATGGTTATACAGATCGCGAGATATAAATCCAGCCTTGCCGAAACCACCAGCCTGCTTCTCCATCACATCCATTATATGATGTGTGCGAAGTCCACCAACTGAGTACTCAATGACATCCGCCTTCTGTGGGTCGTTCAGGCCACGATGAGACCACAGGAAAGGTGACAACTCAGGATTTAGGAATGGATGGCTATGTTGGTCAACAAAATTCTTTACAAACCACAACCCAGTGCTTGCTTGAAGCTCAACCTACAAAAGAGCAGGACAACCACACCGAGAGAATGCCCTTGGCGTACATTTCTTGTCGGTTTCATCAAAGTGCTTTACGTCACAATATCCTTGTTTGCAGCACACAAACGTCCTCCGGTATGCATTTTCCTTGTTTCCCTTATATTTCAGATCGCCCTTTCTAACACCAAACCCTTTGCTCTTCGCATACCCTAAGTAGAACTTGTACGCTTCGTTCTCACTTTTAAATGTCTGCCTGACCATCGAGCCGTACTCCATAAATTCATCTATCGAGATGCCTTCACCAGCCATGCCGATATCCTGCCATAAGAAACAACAAAACCGGTTACATATTTACATGAAACAAAATACGCTGGAACTAAAACATATTAATTATACATTGTCAACGATTATCATCTGTAACTGAACCAATAATCTCTGACATCCTTACTAATTTTCTGAGCAGCCAAGAATCCTACTGGCCATAGTAATTTAACCCATCGTTTTCATGTTCCTAAGAAATTTGTATTATGTTCTTGTAAGAAGTAACATGCATCCCACAATATCAAACACATAATCTGAGAGCATTTTACTCACAGTACAAGAACTAGAAACCTCACACACACTACTAATTCAGCATCCACACGCACAGAAAACCCAACAGCCGTTTTTGAATTGGTATTGCGTGCACAGCCAACATCCATGTGCGCCCAGCTATGGTGTTTGGGGAGAACCAGAGGCAACGTACCTATGCGAGGGATCACGACGCGCGGAGGAACCGATCTCGGGCGCCGTCAGAAGATTCTGCGACGGAGATAGAGGGCCGCCGGGCGGCGCGGGCCGGCTGGGCCGTTGAAGATCTAGGGGCCCGTCCAAGATCTTACGGCGGCGACCGCAGGGCGGGAGACGGAGCGGCCGCCCAAGTGCGACTCAGACAACGGCGACCGATGGGCGGGGGAAGAAGCGACCGCGGGGGGGGGGGGGGGGCGAGGCGACCCCTGTGCGACGGAGCGATCCGTAGGGCGGGAGAAGGAGAGGCAGCCCCTGTGCCACGACTGTCGGGCAGATAGGCGGCGGCAGAAAACGCACGAGAAGACCTATGAACAGATACGGCAATTCTATTCCAGCTGTGAGTACGTACGATTCTATTCCAGCTGTGAGTACGTACGATTCCAATCACTGCAATTACCCATGTTAAGAATTAATAACATTATCATTAAGAAAGGACTAATCTACCCTTACATCCAATTACTAAAATGTCCTCAAGAGAAAAAAACAGGGATCAATAATGACCATTGGATCACCTATATACTACCCACTATTTACAGGAGTATGATGCACCGTAAAATGTCTCAAAGGAAATCGGTGGAGACAACACTAGGGTGGAGAGTGTCGAGTGATATGGAGGAGCCGCACGAGAGGTATTTTTGTTGAGAAGATGACAAGCTGCCTAATTTTTTTTCCAGGAATTAAACCGGCTGAGGGTTGTGCTAGGTGTGGCTTAACTCCTCAAAAGGTAATATTTTGAGTTGAACACTTTTGAAGGCTCGGCTAGAGATGCTCCAAGGATAGCGTGGGAAGGCCATGGAATCCACAGAGGCAGGCGATCGACACAGCGAAGTTGAGCATGCAACTTTTGCCAAGGTAGATAGGAAACATCAACTTGGCAAGGACAAACTCACCAACTTCGCCAGGGCACAACACATGCATCAACCAGACGAAGCCAGCCCTACTAACTTTGCTAAGGCACAAGATAGACCAGATCGGCCTGGCAAAGCCAACCCTGCCAACTTCGTCAAGGCATGGGATTACATGCTGTTGAGGGTATGCTCGTGAATGTTTCTTTAGGGTTACGGTTAGTGAGCGGGATCTCTATAATAGCAAAGCGGGCTAGCACATTTTGCGAAAAATACAATATAAAGAGAGAATAGAAAAGGATGATCCCATCTAGAATGTTTTTGGCAAGTTATCCGTAGACCGTTCAGAATGCCATCACCGTCAAGGTTGGTACACCCCCTTGCACCCTTGGTGAGGCCATAGGTTGAATAGGGGGCATCTCAGTTTAATTGTCTCGGATGTTCTCGGTGACAAAATTAATAATCTGCAGTCTAATGGTAAAATGAAAATCTCATCATCAATTTTAAAGAGATCATTTTTCTTTCATTTTCATACACATGTAATTTAGCTAACCGTTGATCCTAATTGGCAGGGTACTGCACGTTTATCACTGGGAAGCCCTGCTCGAGGTATCAATATGACAGACCATGTGTTATTCGAATTCAAACTTTGCATACGGATTGAAGACGAACCTGACGAGGGGCCAAAAGAGGAGCTTCTGATTGAAGGGTGTACTGAGTTGAGCAATATGTTCAGACCATCATTTGTTGAAACCCAACGTCTTTATGGAGAGAAGTGTGGATTGGACCTGAAGTTTGCCATACTGAACAGCGCAGTTCAAGCAAAGATTGATGTTGAGATAGTTTACGCTCCTGCATGTGGCCTTATCCTGAATCTGTATGCCAAGACGAGTGGCTTCAGGGATATTATCCGCCTATTTCATGGACGTTCAAAAGCTGGCGGTAGATTCAGTTCTGTTGTGGGTGTTTTGATAGATAGCTACCTTGATGTTTGCGTTGAAGGGTCTTCCAGAGAGGGTCTTTGTCAGAGGTCGCCTCAAGACGGTTGTGGTCTGTCAGTGCTAGTACCCTACCACTGACAAGCATCAAGGATGGAGAGGCTGGGCCATCGACTGACTGAAGTGGCGGTGGACTGTTGGGCCAACATACCTGTCGTGAGGCCCATGTAATAGGGAGGGGTATAATACCCAGTTTGGCTAGCGGTGGAAGGCAGCGAGTGTAATCAGATCTCGATCCCCTCCTTCCTCAAGTTCTTCCTTCCTCTCCAAGCTGTATCTCTCCTCTCCAATTCCTCTCAACTACTTGTAACCATGAATTCGTATACTTGATTGTGAGCAGAGAGTTCTGTCCATCACAGTTGGTATCAGATTTGGGTCGATCGGCGGCGGGATCGGGCTCGGCGGCGGTCGGGTTGGGTTCTCTCGTAAAATTCCCGTCCGCTAGCTGGGTCTGCGGTGGCGGTGTGTGGCTGCAGTTCCGGTGCGGCACGGGCGGCGTTTCAAGGCGACAGAGATTTATTCGGCGGCGGATCGAGCGTGTCTCATGGTTGCACACAGATCTCCTGTGTGTGTGAAATCCCACTGAATTTGCTTGATTGGCGCTGCAAGGCGGCGGCAAGGAGTCGGTTGCAGAGGAAAAAGTTAGCGGCTGCTGTAAAACTCTCTAGTACTCGCCGATTCGTGGTAGGCGGTGAAGCTGGCGACTCCGGCACCCCCCAAGCCTAATCAGCAGAC
This sequence comes from Triticum aestivum, assembly GCF_018294505.1. Taxonomy (NCBI): domain Eukaryota; kingdom Viridiplantae; phylum Streptophyta; class Magnoliopsida; order Poales; family Poaceae; genus Triticum; species Triticum aestivum. The sequence continues at coordinate 105,912,263 of NC_057806.1, read as the reverse complement.
GCGTCTCGTGGTGGACGCCATGGAGACGATCGAGGCTCGGGTTGGTGAGCAGTTGCAGATGCTACAGAACGTGGGCGACAAGTTGAGTAAGCTCGATGATCTCTTTCGCCGGTTGGATTCCTTTGATCAACAGTTTGCAGCGCAAGCAGAGCAGATGCATATCGTGCAGAATAATGTCAGTCTCACGATGAAATCGATCGGAGAAATCAGACAGGAGCAGGCAGCGGCTTCTCGAGAATTGGGTTCTAAGCAATCCCCTCAGGGTTCGTTGGCAGGCGATGGAATCCTGGGTACGCCACCGCAGCAGGGGCGCCCACCCGTTCCACATGTTCCACCACCAGTGTTTTTACCTCACACTGTACATCACAAAGTAGAGCATTCGGGGATAGAATTCTAGTCGAAGAAAACATGGATGCCGAAGATGGATTTCCCTCGCTTTGAAGGGGAAGATGTCCGCATTTGGCTTGATGGGTGTGAGGCGTATTTTTCTCTGTATGCTATTCCTGAGGAATTCAAGGTCACTTCAGCTACATTGCATCTATCAGGTGATGCAGCCAATTGGTTTCATGCTTACAAGGCCTTGCATCAATGGCCGTGCTGGAATGAGTTTCGGGTGGCTGTCATGCAGGAGTTTGATTTGAATGTCCATCGCACAAAGATGCGAGCTCTTCTGTTACTCAAGCAATCTGGATCAGTAGCAGAGTACAAAAGGGAGTTCACCCAGTTGGTGTATCAACTTCTGTTATATGAACCGACAGTGAGTGACACATTCCTGGTGACATGGTTCATCTTAGGCCTCAAAGAGGAACTCCGGGCTGCTGCGGATATGCAGATACCAGCCAACGTCAGTGAAGCAGCGTCGTATGCACTTATCCAGGAAGAGATTGTCCAACGTGCTTGCTCCAATAGAAGTGTTGGCAACAGACATGCATTCTTCAAGCCTGACACTCGTCTAAACACACCACCTACTAGAGAGTTGTGGAAGGCAAGACAACTGAAGGAGTATAGGCGCACTAATGGCCTGTGTTTCAGTTGCGGTGAAAAATACACACCGGGTCATATTTGTGTGAAGCCACCTACTCCTACTACAGTCATGGCCATGACTAGTGCAGCTGAAGCCATTTTGTCGGATGAAATACTTGATGCAGTAGAAGAACAAGAAACTGCTTTGCAAGAAATGCACTTGTCTGTCAATGCCTTGTCTGGAGCTGATCACCCTAGAACCATTCGCTTGCGAGCTCTTATTGGCAACCAGGTGGTGTTAATCCTTTTGGACTCGGGCAGCACCCATAGTTTCATGGACTCAGCTCTACTGCCCAGAATTCAAGTGACACCTCAGCCACTCCCAAAAGAAATGTCGGTCACAGTAGCTAATGGGGAGAAACTAGTATGCAATTCAGAGGTACCACAGCTAAATTGGTGGATACAAGGGCAGCCATTTGAATACGACTTAAAGGTCATTGACTTGGGAGGCTATGATCTCATTTTGGGCATGGATTGGTTGGAGGCTCAAGGGGAAATGATTTGTCACTGGAAAAACAAATGGATACAGTTCAACCACAAGGACAATATGGTTAAGTTGCAGGGCATAACCCCACAATTGACAGAGGACATCAAGGAGGTCACTCTCGAACAAACCTTGAAATGGCACAAAGGCAATGACGTTTGGGCAGTAGCACTGATACATCCGGTGTTTGATAAAAAATCTGACAATGTTCCAGCCCCAGTGCAACCATTGCTGCAGGAATTTGCAGATGTATTTAAAGAACCTACTGAGCTACCTCCCTCCAGAACTCTAGACCATGCTGTACACTTGTTACCAGGGTCTGCTCCTGTCAACTCCAAACCTTACAGATATTCACCACTACAAAAGGATGAAATCGAAAGGCAAGTTGCTGAAATGCTAAAAGCTGGCACTATCACCCCCAGCCTCAGCTCTTTTGCTTCTCCTGTCTTGTTGGTTAAAAAGAAAGATGGCACTTGGCGGTTTTGTGTTGACTACAGGAAGCTAAATTCAATCACTGTCAAGAGCAATTTTCCCATGCCAGTAGTGGATGAGCTTTTAGATGAACTTAGTGGCAGTAAATGGTTTTCCAAAATAGATCTCAGGTCAGGATATCATCAGATCAGAATGTTACCAGAGGATGAACACAAGACAGCTTTCAAAACTCACAGTGGACACTATCAATTTAGGGTGATGCCCTTTGGACTTACCAATGCCCCCTCTATCTTTCAATGCATCATGAACTGGATTTTTGCTGCTTACAATAGGAAGTTTGTGATTGTATTTATGGATGACATTTTGATCTTTAGTGAGACCCTTGAGGAACATCTGGAACATCTTAGAATTGTATTCCAGACATTAAGGGAGCACCAATTCTTTGCAAAGAGTACCAAATGCACTTTTTCCCAGCAGCAATTAGACTACCTGGGACATATCATTTCTGACAAGGGAGTACAAACAGATCCTGAGAAAACTTTGGCTATGGCTCAATGGCCCACTCCTCAAAATGTCACTGAACTCAGAGGTTTTTTGGGGCTCACAGGCTATTACAGAAAGTTTGTGCAGGGATATGGCATCATTTCCAAACCACTGACTCAATTACTGAAGAAACAAGCTTTTATTTGGTCCCCTGAAGCTCAGCAAGCTTTTGAGAACCTTAAGACAGCTATGATGACTACTCCTGTGTTAGTACTGCCTGACTTGGAGCAACAATTTTGCATTGCAACAGATGCATGTGCTACAGGAATTGGAGCTGTACTCACTCAAGGAGGCCATCCTGTTGCTTTTTATAGCAAAGCTTTGGGCGTCAAGAATCAATCTCTGTCTATCTACGAAAAGGAATTTCTAGCAATTATGATGGCGGTTGAGAAGTGGAGAGCTTATTTGCAGAGAGGTCCCTTTATTATCAAAACTGACCATCAAAGTTTGTGTCAACTGGAAAATCAGGTACTTACAACAGATGTCCAGAAGAAGGCCATGACCAAGCTTGTGGGGCTGCAGTTTCAATTTCAATATAAGAAAGGCACGGACAATGTAGCAGCGGATGCTTTATCCAGGGTGGGGCACTTACTAGCAGTGACCACTACTTCTACTAGCCAACCTGTGTGGCTACAGGAAGTGATTAACTCTTATGAAGTGGATCCTGAGGCACAGGCACTGCTCCAGAAGTTAGCTATTTCTGATAACGATACAACAGAGTATTCCTTGGAAAAGAGTGTCATCAAACATCAGGGCAGAATTTGGATTGGAGCAAATCAAGCTCTAAGAACTAAACTGATTTCTGCTTTTCATGCAAGTGCTATGGGAGGGCATTCTAGCATTCAAGCTACATATTACAGAATTCGGAAACTGTTTGTGTGGACTGGGTTGAAGCAAGACATAGTTGATTATGTCCATCAATGTGATGTCTGTCAGCAAGCAAAACATGAACATGTTAAATCCCCAGGTTTACTTCAACCACTTCCTGTCCCTGAAGGGCCTTGGCAAGAAATCACCATCGATTTTATTGAAGCTCTACCCAAATCAGAAGGTTATACAGTGATTTTGGTGGTGGTGGATAGACTGACCAAGTATGCTCATTTTATCCCGTTGAAGCATCCCTTTTCTGCTCCAGTCGTCGCCAAAGCCTTCCTACATACTGTGGTAAAACTTCATGGACCACCTCATACCATTATGTCAGACAGAGACAAGATTTTCACTAGCCATTTCTGGAAAGATTTGTTCAAACTATGGGATACTAAGTTGCTTATGAGCACTGCTTATCACCCTCAAACAGATGGCCAGAGTGAAAGAGTAAACCAATGCTTGGAGATGTTTTTGAGGTGTGCAGTCCATGATACTCCAACAAAGTGGCATGCTTGGTTGCCTTTGGCTGAATTCTGGTATAATACCAATTTTCATTCAGCTCTGGAGTGCTCCCCTTTCAAGGCTCTGTATGGCTATGAACCTACATATGGTGTGTTTCCCACTTTGCTTCAATCAGACAATATAGATGTGGAACAGTGGCTCAGGGACCATCAAACACACACTGCGGTGTTGAAAGCACACTTACTCAAGGCTCAGGCTAAGATGAAGCACTATGCTGACAAGAACAGGACACCTAGGGTCTTCTCTGTGGGTGATGCAGTCTACTTGAAATTACAACCTTATGCACAACACTCTGTGGTGAATAGACCCTGTGCAAAACTGGCCTACAAGTACTATGGACCATTTGAAATATTGGAGCAAATTGGCCCTGCCGCGTACAAGCTTCAACTGCCTGCAGAAGCTCAAATTCATCCAGTTTTCCATGTGTCTCAACTTAAAGAGTTTGTGCCAGACCATACACCAGTTTTCACTACTTTACCTGTTCTAGTTGACCTCTCCAGTCTCGATGTGGCGCCAGGCTCTATTTTGGACAGGAAATTGGTGAAGAGGGGCGATACTACTCTTTTGCAGGTTCTGATACAGTGGACAGGGTTACATGTGGAAGCGGCTACTTGGGAGAACTATGACACCATCAAGATACGCTACCCTACTGCTCCAGTCTGGGGACAGGCTGAAACTCAAGCGGGAGGCAATGTCAGCGCTAGTACCCTACCACTGACAAGCATCAAGGATGGAGAGGCTGGGCCATCGACTGACTGAAGTGGCGGTGGACTGTTGGGCCAACATACCTGTCGTGAGGCCCATGTAATAGGGAGGGCTATAATACCCAGTTTGGCTAGCGGTGGAAGGCAGCGAGTGTAATCAGATCTCGATCCCCTCCTTCCTCAAGTTCTTCCTTCCTCTCCAAGCTGTATCTCTCCTCTCCAATTCTCCTCTCCAATTCCTCTCAACTACTTGTAACCATGAATTCATATACTTGATTGTGAGCAGAGAGTTCTGTCCATCACATGGCCTTGATCAGAAGCTGCCCTGTTATACCTGGACAGGCAGATTTGATGCATGCTATCATGGAACAGTGGTTGAAAAGGTGAAGTTTGATAAATTCACTATGATTTCAGTGAAAGTGACTTGGAGTATGGTCGATGAAGAATGGCGCATCCGATATGCTTAGAACGGAGCTTCTATGTTCCGGTAAGAAAAGAACTTCTATTCTAGTGTAAGCACAAAAAGGATTTTTTGCTGCGCTGCAAAACTATTTGCTACTAGTATAGTGTCTTATACTCTGTTAAATGTGAGATATTCTTTAAAACTGATAAGTGAGAGAAACTAAACTCTACTACATTTGTTTAAACGTAATTTTATAAGTTCAACACATCCGATCTGCCATTTCCTGTGGAGTTGACAACTATAAGTAACCATGACTAGGCAGAAGTATGGATGCCTTATTTTTGTTTAGAAATTGGCACTATGCTTGTTAGATGAGATCTCACATGAATATACATGTACCAGGGCCAGAGGAAAGCTGAGTACAATATATATCTGACCAAGTATGGGTGGTTTGCTGATGGAATACAAATACATATACCAATGCGAATATGGAGCACTATATATGTATATATGTACAATTGTAATGCAAATGTGGAGTACAATACTACAGTACGTACTATAGTATATAGAGGCTAGGGAATGACGAGTAGTAGAAATTACTTTTCACTCTTAATGAAGGAGCCTAACACCTGCTGCTGCTGCTGCTGCTCTGGCCACTCCCGTACTCGTCCACCCCACTTATCCCATTCCGTTCTGGACATGATTCTTAAGGTGGTAGCAGCCTTCCTGACATTCTCTGGTGTATTTCCCTCTAGGGTAAAACTCATTTTTCCTTTCACGTGTCGATAAAAACCCTTGCTCAGATCACCCCAGTTCCTAGTTAGCAGTTTACTGTTGTCTTGCCCAACAGTATTCTCCTTATCCATATGAAGCAGAGCATCATAGCTGATCTCGTAGATGGGAATGAACCTGGGACCTTCAAACAACATCACAATGAATAACCCAATGGAGTCATTCTCTTTGACGAGGTCCTTGCTCAGCGGTCTTTCTCCATAGGTTGCCAGAATGCCAGGGTGTGGAAGGCAGACTTCAACCGATGATATCCCACCTTGAAATCTGCAAGCTGACATGACAGCAGCTTAGGGTACATGCCAGTAGTGTGGAGGAATCAGACTTCCTCATCATCTTCGACTCTTTGTCATCAACCTCAAAACGATCCCCACTATTGTTCACAATGCCCCTAAACCATGCTTGAAATTTTGTGCCGACAAGTTGCAGACTCTTCTTGCCATCTGTGACTTCTATTACGTACATACCAGATGGTGTATGGTTTTTCTTTGGAGTCACAGGAACTGTCGCCTCCTTGCCTTCCACAGTAACAGTAAACTTCACATCCGTTTCTTTCGCCATGTGACTCCTGATGGCTTCGACACATGTTTTGTAATTCTCGGCCAACTTGTTGTCATCACTGATGTCAAATGTTGCAATTGGAGCTGGTATAACCTATATTAAAAATGACTTGCACAATTTAGACAGAATCTAGAAGCAACCACATCTTTGGGTGATAAACTCATCAATGTGCTGTATAGTAATAATTGCGTATACCTCCAGAATGCCGGTTGCCATGGAATTGTTCGTGGATGCTCTTCCTTGTAATATATCCTGCGCACAAAAATGATAGCAGTAGAACGAAATTCAGAGATCGCCTGAAAACTGATTGCAGCTCATCAACTTTTTGTTTCAGAGAATATTAGCAGCAGTTTCCTAATGATTTGCGTGCACTTGTTCGTTTCTGTTCTATTTTGCATAATTTGTACCCTATCATCACCAAAAACATTGCTTACATTGAGATAGGTGGTTAAAGTTTTATTTTTGAAAGAGCCTAGATAGTTAATTATCTGTTCTGAAGATTAACATGCTGGTTGCCTACTCAAAAAATAAGTATAATGGTCTGTAAATTAGGATACATGGAGTGGCAAGTAAAAATAAAGTGGCGGGGTGCAACCCTATTTCGTCAAACTGAAAGAGGACCTAAGAAAGCTTGTAAATTTTACTGGTTGTACAAAATTCACACATTTATTTTCTCGAAGTCATTTAGGTTAAACTAAAAACTCGATTGTATATGGTTTTTTTAAAGATCCAGCTGCTGGCTGGCGTTCATTAATTTAGCAGGAAGCAATGGATAACATTGTTGATCAAGTGATCAGTGGGTAGAAAAATACAGGAAGAAAAAAAAGGGCGGGGGGACACGAAAACCCTAGTGGTTTATCTCCCAGTTACATCCCCAAAAGGGGTCTCAATTGCTTATATGGATTATGGAACTCCCTGTGGACATGTTGAAGAAATTTTTGTTAGGTTTCCCGACCATAAAGAGAGAGAGGGGGGGGGGGGGGGGGGGGGGGGGGGGACGAAAACCCTAGTGGTTTATCTCCCTGTTACATACCCAAAAGGGGTCTCTATTGCTTATATGGATTATGGAACTCCCTGTGGACATGTTGAAGAAATTTTTGTAGTGATTAGGTTTCCCGACCATAAAGTTTGTACGACATATATAAAGGAAACCGTTAGCTGGAACCATATACCATAAAACCGAAATAATTCAGTGGCTAAATATATACTCTAAACAACAATACCAATGTCTTCCTGAATGTTGGAATTATCTTGCAATCAAGAAAAACTATTGTGGTAAATGGGAATTAATTTCAAGATAATGAAGGAGAGCAACATCCATGCATGCATGTCTAACAGAACAATTCTACAGGACCTATCAAACAATGTAAACGTTTTCTGGGTACGAGGACAATTCTACAGAACAGTTCTACATTCGATCGCTTGCATTTACAGCCATGAGAATTCAACCGGATAAAAGGAACATCTTGGTGAATGTTAGTCTCAGCACTATTTGCAAGTAAATAAATACACAATTTGGGAATATTATAACAGACATTCCAAATACACTTTTTTGAGAATTTCCGAATACGTTTCTTTGGAGAAATTCTGAATGCACTTTCTTATTAAACTTAACCATTTCACTGTAGATATATAGATTAGCCCTGCAAATATGCTCTGAAATACGCTCCCGCAAAATTTGGTTACAACAGAGATATCACTTATGAAGGAGTAACATACTGTGAGCATATATTTATAACTAATTAAGAGGATCATCCTAAAGGGCGTACTTAGCTACCGTTAGAAGATGAACATTCGTGTTGAAAGATAATAATTTTCTTGTGTATGGAGTGGATACCCACAAGAATTCTAACATCCTATACATTAAAGGAAATGATTCTAAGTTCAGGCAACAGTGTTCAAGACGTACGTACATTATCAAAATGTGACTCGATTTCGGCTCAAGTTCATGCTATGCAAATTGAACAGTCATCATTTCTTCTAACCAAAAGAAGCAATATGCATGGAAGCGGTTATTTTATTACCAGCAGTAGGTTGAGAGCTGTGACGTACGAACGGTTCTCAACAGCCAGGACAGGGAATCTACTCCTTGGTCTAACTGCAATACACAAGCCACACATACAATCGGCAAGTTAAAAAGTAGTATATCGCATCTGAGCGAAATAAAGCTAGCAGTACGCATAGAAAAAGCTAGCAGTAGAAGGAACTACAGAGATTCTCTGACTAGGATATTGGCAAAACAAATCGCAGCTCAAGAACTTTTCGTTGCAAAGTATAGTAGCAGCATCCCTAATTATTTGCACATGTTAATTTTTGTCCTAGTGGGCATAAATGGTCAGACACAAATTTTAGTTAAGGAAATTACTACAGTGGGGATGTTTTCTTTTTCTTTTTTACTTTTTTTAGACAATCTTTTTTTTACAACAACGGCCCCGCCCCCACAGCGGATGATCAAAAGGATAGCCTACCAGCACATTAATTTTTTATTTGCAAATACAAGCACATAAGTTTAAGATCCATAATGTAAGTCTTTTTCATACTACACTAGAGTGAAAAAACGCCTTCGGAGGGAGTACAACAAATGAAAATAAGTACGTTCTGGCGACCTGTTTGCGAAGAGCCGGCCGGCCTGCACTAGCAGTACAGTAGCACACCACCGTGTCCTAAGTACTAACTTGGTGCAAGTTTTTGAACCCCTACGTACAGCCCTGTTCATCAAGAAAAAAAATCTTAGATGCAGCAAAGGTATAGAAAAACTTGGTTGAGCATAAAAAATACTTAGACGCAGCAAGGTACAAATCAAGTGGTAAGTTAAAAATCCCCAAAACAAAAAAGTTGGCAAGTAAAAAAAACATGTATACCACTCGATCATAAAATCTGCATCATGCTCAGTTTAACATATAAGGAAAAAAGGCACCAAGTTCAAGTTCACTATGTGCCCGAAAACATAAAGATAATTTCTGCACAACTATAAGCAGAAGTGGGTGCAAGAAAGCTAAACGTCACTGCTCAGAGAAAATTCACCTCATGAAGTCATCTCGGTTGAACCAAAACAAAAATCCCCCGCAAAAGAAAAAGAACCAAAAACAAAAATGAATGGTAGAATAATATCGTACCAGTGCTGGGGTCGATCTGTTCTCAAAGAGCTGGCCTGCAGTAGGACGATCGAGTATGACACCACCTTAGTCTTCAAACTTGGTGGAAACTGCTGTCAAAAAAAATTGCTGCTGCTGTCAAAACTTGGTACAAGATTGAGCGCAGGTTACAGCAATCTGATCAGCAAGATCAGCACAAAAGATTACTTAGATGCAGCAAGGTACACGTCAAGTCACAAACTAAAAACCGTCAAGAAGAAAAAGTGGCAGCCAAAAATTCTCAAGGTACTTTAAAAACTGCCAGTAAAAAAAGACAAGATCGAATCTGCATCCTCGCTCTGCTATGGATATCCTAAGCAACAGCATATGGTCACTCGTAACTCTTAAGCAAAGAAAGTAGCCGAGGCGAGATGATAGAACGAATGAGGACGACCATGCATGCATGGCCCAAAGCTCGCCATGCATGCCACCCGCCGAGCTGCATGCATGAGCTGCTTGGCGTTTGGCGAGCACACCGTACCAAGCAGCTAGCCTCGACGGGTGTATTCTGCAAGGGCAACGACGCGGCCGCCAGCTTCCCACCCTCACCTAGCTCATACAGATCCAAGGAACCAAGATGAACTACAACGCCTAGCACCTACAGATCGACCTTGCCTTCTTGTCCGGATCAGGGGAGAGCGAGCAAGGGAAAGAAGAAGTGATTCGCAAAAAAAAAGGGAAAGAAGAAGTGCTTCTGTATTTGTAGAAAGAGAGACAGAGAGAAGTCGCATTGCACACCTAGTACTGGTTCACATTGGTGCGTCACACACACACACACACACACACACACACACACACACACACACACACACACACACACACACACACACACACGCTCCATTGTTCCATTTGCCATCATTTGGAAAAAGTAACCTGTATGTGCACAGTACATCTGCAACACACAACGATGCATGTGCATGCATGCTTGAACGAGTGATGGCGATGCTTGCTACCTGCATGTATGCACGTACGTATACCCTCTCATGCATGGCTAGCTAGCTACGTACGTACGTGGTGTAGTGATCTTGCTGGTGGAGTGGAATAAAGAAATACGGAGTACAAAGTTATAGCTAGATTTGCACTAGTGTCACACCTTAAACATGCATGTTGGTCTAAATTACTCGTCAAAAGATAGAAATTACTCATTTATAATTAATTAATGCACGTTTGAGTAGCACTACTACTACTACAAACAAGCAACCTCTTGTTCCCTGTTCACAAACAATCTCAAACTCCACTAATTTTTATTCTCTCTAAATCTAGTAAGATCAAAAGCAACCAACAGCCTAGCTACATACGAGCACTCAAGTGCATGCATGCCTGATAAACCCCTGTTCACACTGCTACATATGAGCACAACATATATATGCCACGTGCAAATATAAAGAAGAGGAGCATCTAGGAAAGGTTTGTCCATTTTATTTTCTTCACGTCGGTTAGGTTGATGTAATTTTTTGACAATAAAATATACAACAAATCAACAAAATTACGTTCTGGCGACCTGTTTGCGAACAGCAGGCCGGCCTGCACTAGCAGTACAGTAGCACGCCACCGTGTACTAACTTGGTGCAAGTTTTTGAACCCGCCGTACGTGTACAGCCCTGCTCATCAAGAAAAAAAAAACTTAGATATGCAGCAAGGTATAAATCAAGTCTCAAGTAAAGAAAAATCCCCAAGAAAAGTGGCAAGCAAAAATCCTAAAAAAAGAAGAAGAAGCGGCAACCCGATCGTCACCATGCATGCACCATCGCATGATGGATGCATGTTCCCCCGACCCTCTGCAGAGAAGGAGAAAACCAAGAACTGGCGAAAAGAAGAAAAAAAAAACCTCCTCTTCAAGCGACCGTCTTCACGTCGCTACTAATCACGTCCCTGTGGTGGCGACTTGTTTGCGAAGGGCTAGCCGGCCAGCCTGCACTAGCAGTAGTAGACCATCGTGTACTATCTTGGTAGTACAAGTTCCTGCTCATCAAGAAAAGTTCTTGGAGGCAGCAGGGCACAGATCAAGTGCAAGTAAAAAGAAAATCTCAAACAAAAAGTGTCAAGCCGATCGCCACCACGCATGATGCAACCATCCATGCATATGATACTAGGAGAGCACACACGACGTTCAACTTGCGCAGGGAACGATCGACAGTGAAGCAAAACGAAGAAGCTTGCGCCGGCGAAGTCACAGAAGGCCGAAGAGGAAAATGGCAGCTGGTGCTACGCCCACGCTCCTGCGGCGCGCTGCTCCGGCGCCCGCGGCCACCATTCAGGCCGCCGCTGCCCACATCTCGCCCCCGGGCGCCTCCTCGCTGTCGCCGCGGTTCCCTCCGGGGTTTCCTTCGCCGCAGTTCAGAAGACTGGATCTGGTGGCTGAGCTCTTTCCGCAGCTGGCATCGAGCTCTCCAGATCTGGATCCCCAAGCCACTCACTCCCCGCCAACGGCCGCTGCGGCCGCCGCCGGTGTGCAGCGCAGAGTCTGCTTCGCCTTCAATGCGAATCTTCTGCAAGGCACGCCACCTCCTCCCTTTCAAGGAGCTCACCGCCCATGCCTCAAGTCCGTGTCTGCGACCTCATTCAAGGCAAAGGCTCTATGGGACTCGACGAGCTCTCCCTCGAGCCCAGCGCCGGCTGCTCGGGAATCAAGACACCCTGCCCCCGCCGCGGATGCTCAGGATCATCAATGGCATTTGGTGCGGCCGGCTCACTGGTGGCGTAAAGGGCGACCTATCCACCCTCATTCAAGGCGTCGGGCTGCAACTTCTTACTCCCCACCAAAGAGACAGAGCGAGTTCGTCAGGATCCAAGACAGAGAGTGCCACCGTTGTTTGCTCAGAGGCCATTGCAAGGCGAGCTGCAGGAATCCATTTACCTGTCGACGCTGCCGTCAGGTTGGACACAGGGCGAGGGGCTGCACCAACTCTCCATTCCCCTCCCCTCGGCCACCCCCGTCGCTGTATCAAGCTGCTGCTGCTACTCCTTCCTCCCCACCTGCGCCCTCTGCATCGACCCCTGCTGCAGCTTCCCAGGCCCCGCCCTCGACATTGGCTGTGCTGTGCGCCATGCCGCGTCAGGCATCCCGCGTTGGTGACCCTTCGCTGCGCCCTGAGGAGGGGACCGTGGTCATCGTCTCCACGCCGGAGATGGAGGCCAACACCGCCAGCCTTGCTTCCCTGGGTGCCTTCCTGTGGCTTGGTGGGAGCAGGCCGGTGGTGAGCGCTGCTGAGATCAAGGAGGCCCTCGGCGTGTAGTTTGGATTGCGAGATGTCAAGGTGGTGCCACACTACCCAGAAGATTTCTTCTCTCTCTTCGACTATCAGCACCAACGCGACAAGGTCACGGCGGCTGGCAGATTCCGGCACAACGGCCTCGACATCCATTCTGCCAACTGGCGCTTCGATGCGCACTCTGATGTGGTGCGTGCAGATTACCACGTCCACCTCTGTATCGAAGGAATCCCCCTCAACGCTTGGTGCGACTCCGTGGCAGCGCAGGTCCTCGGTCCGAACACATTTGTTCATTATTTGGACATCGCCACTCTCCGTCGCGAAGATACATCAAGCTTCATGCTTTGGGCGTGGTCGGCGAACCCCTCGGCCATCCCCAAGGTGTTGCAAGTTACCATTGCCCCCCGCGTGACCATGGGTATTGGTGGTGCTCCGTCCACGGCTGTTGGGCATCGGGGCATCCGGCGTCGAGCTATCGTTCATCTGGACAAGCTGGAGGACTACACACCAGACGCGGCTGGCAACATTCCGCGTCGCCCGCACACTGATCCCTTCACCTGGAGATATGGTGTGGTGGACGGCGAGTCAAGGGTTCGAGACAGGCGTGAACCTCCGCCTCGACATCGGGATGACGATGACCGGCACCGCCGCGACGACGACCACGACAGGGACGACGACCGGCGAGGCCGCGACAACGACCGGCCACGCTCCTCCTGGCGCGACCGTATCTTCCGGAGCCGCTCCCGCGCCCCGGAACGCCGGACTGAAGATGATCGCCACGGTTCACGTCGCGAGGAGCGTGGCGGTGACCGTGGCCGCGATGGACGACGCCGCTCCGGGGCGGCTCGTGGACGCTCGCTGCCACCTTCTCCTCGCACCACTTCGAGCGACATCATCGAGCTTGCTCCGGCTGGTTCAGCCTTGGGCTGGCTCTGTGGTGCGGCTCGCATGGTCACCAAGGTCCAGCCATCTCTTACAATGGAAGAGCACCACGCCCCCAGCAAGGAGTCCACACATGCCCAAGTGGTGCTGGACACAACTCAGCTTCAGGCGACGCTGCCAGAGATGGCTCCATATGCAGGGATCTCCACGCCAGAGTTCGTTTTGGCTACCCCCACCCCACCACGCCTGGGATCAGAACCAGAAGACCCTGCCATCCTCACTCCGGAGCTTGTCCTCGCCACTGCAACTCCTACTCAGGATGAGGGGAATGGAGACCACACCCATGAAGCCTTGACTGCTGCAGTTGCTACCAATGCCTCTCCAGAGTCTGCAACTCCTATCTTCATCCCGTACATGCCGGCGCTGCTCCCGTCGCCACGTTCGACGCCGCCCAGACCTCTAGCAGCTCGACGGAAGACGCTGGCCGGGGTGACCGGCTTCCAGTTGCCACGACAGAGCCCTCGTCTCCGAGCAAAGAAAAGGAAGATACCCATAGCAAAGCTTGCTGAACAACTTCTTTGTCGCCGCATGAACATTGTGGCTGAGGGCGAGCAGGTCACAGAAGCGGCGATTGCAAAATTCGCACAGATGTTCCAAGGCCAACTGCCAGATATTGCCGTTGCGGCCCTCCGCGCGCTCTTCCAGCTGGACTGCGACCTCTCCTCAGCAGTGGAGGAGGCGCTGGTGCAGCATGGTGGAGAAGGAGGTCCAGAGCTGGACGAGACTGCCTCCACGGGTGCCTGATCCTGCAGCTTTCTCACTGTTGTAGTTCAGTTCCTGATGATAGTACACCAAATCCCTTTTAGATGTACGCCTGTTTGTAGCTGCTGTGACATGCCGCTGCCCCTGGTCCTGGCGAGACCTATGATTATGTGGATGCTGTTATGTTTGCTCCCCATTTGTAATCCTGATGTATCTTTGGTGAACCAATGTTAGATCAAAACATCTCTATTCTGTGCTGGAACGTCCGTGGCTTAAACTGCCCTGAACGTATAGCCACCGTCCACGAAACAATTGCTACATCTTCCTGTCATCTGGTCTGCCTACAGGAAACTAAGCTTCAAGTGATTGATCCTTTTACTGCTGCTTATCTGGGTGGCCAACGTCTGAAGAATTTCGCCTACAAGCCTGCTGATGGTACTAAGGGTGGCATCTTGCTGTTGTGGGATGAAGCTGTGATCGAAATATCCAGCGTCCAGCTCGGATCATATTTCCTCTCGGCGTTTGTTGCAATCAAGAGTGCTTCGGATAACAAATCTTTCAAGCTTACCACCGTCTACGGGCCAACTAGAAGCATTCACAAAGATGCTTTTTTCCTTGAGCTATCATCTCAGAAGCCATTACCAGGAACAAAGTGGCTGGTTAACGGCGACTTCAACCAAATATACCGGACTCGAGATAAAAACCGCACAAATGTGAATCGCAGCCGCCTAGTTAGGTTTCGCAACACCTTAAACTCTTGCGAGCTCAAGGAGATCCATCTACAGAATCGAAGATTCACATGGAGCAATGAAAGAAACAACCCAACGCTATGTAAACTAGACAGCTTTTTTTGCAATGAGGACTGGGATATCGAATTCGCCAATCACATTCTTCATGCCCTCTCCTCCTCACTTTCAGACCACTGCCCACTTTTACTCGCTAATGAGGATGGGCCCAAGCGACCGAAGTCCTTCCGGTTCGAGAACCATTGGACCAAGATGCCGGGTTTCCAAAAGACGGTCAAGGATGCTTGGGATGAAGAATCAATGCACACCGAGCCATACCAGAGGCTGTTTCATAAGCTCAAAACTACTAGCAAAAGATTACGCTCCTGGAGCAAGTCCCTTTTCACCAAAGCCAAGGTCCAATTACATATGGCGCTGGAAGTTATTCTACATCTTGACCTGGCTATGGATCAAAGAGTGCTTTCCCAACAGGAATATGATCTTCGAAAAAGACTAAAGAGAAAGATCATCGCGTGGGCTGGGCTTGAGAAATCTAGGAAGAGGCAAAACTCTAGAATCACCAATCTGAAGGAGGGTGATGCTAACACACGTTACTTCCATCTCCGGGTGAACCATCGGAGGAGAAAAAACTTCATTCATCGTCTCAAGAACAATTCTGGTTGGATCACGGAACACAACCAGAAGGAGCAAGTGATACATAGCCATTTCAAGAACATTGCTAAAAAAGGTCCCACACGCAACATTGACATTAATTGGGGGATCATTCCAACTCCAATTTGCGACCTTCAGGAGTTGGATGCAGCCATCACTGAGGAGGAGGTCAAAGCTGCGGTTTTTGCCTTACCTTCTGACAAAGCTCCGGGCCCGGATGGCTTCACCGGTGCTTTCTTTAAATCATGCTGGAACATTATCAAGGAAGATCTCATGTCGGCCATTTGTCGCTTCTCTGACTTGCATGCCACCCATTTCCATTGGCTCAATTCCGCGGATATCGCCCTCATTCCTAAGAAAGATGGGGCTGAAGATATATCGGACTTCCGACCCATCAGTCTTATCCATGCCATCGCGAAAATCATTGCCAAAGTGATGTCCAACCGGCTCGCCCCACACATGAACGACCTTGTTTCACAGGCGCAAAGTGCTTTCATCAAACGACGATGTATACATGATAACTTCACGTATGTGCGCAATCTTGCGAGGCGTCTCCACCGAAACAAAACATCGGCGTTGCTTTTCAAGTTGGATATCAAGAACGCCTTCGACTCGGTTCGCTGGGACTATCTCCTCGACCTTCTCAAACACCTTGGAGTTCCTCCGCGCTTCCGTGGTTGGGTCTCGACTCTTTTAGCTTCGGCATCTTCGCGAGTCTTGCTCAACGGTATTCCGGGCAACCCTATCAAGCTTGGGAAGGGCTTGAGGCAAGGAGATCCTCTATCCCCCCTTCTTTTTGTTCTGGCGATCGATCCTCTGCACCATATTCTCAAGAAGGCTACTGCCCAAGGAAAGCTGCACCCTCTTGGTAACGCCATGACGATCAGGGCGTCCCTCTACGCGGATGACGCGGCTGTTTTTCTTGCTCCCATCAAAACCGAAGTCAAGTTCTTTGTGGACACGCTGGCCCACTTTGGAGAGGTTACGGGCCTGCATACCAACTGCTCGAAAAGCCTTGTTGCCCCAATCCGATGTGACAACTTGGATCTGAATGATATCCTCCTCTTCTTCCCGGCCAACCGCTCATCATTCCCTATGAAATATCTGGGTCTGCCGTTGTCGATCAAAAGATTAAATAGAATCCACTTCCAACCTCTCGAGGATAAGATCGCGGCACAACTTAAGCCTTGGATGGGCAAACACGTTGCATCGCCAGGAAGGGTTGTTCTTGTCAAGTCGGTTGTAACGGCGATTGCTATATATTACCTGACGGTGCTAAACATCCCTGTGGAGGTACTGAAAAAGATTGACTCCCTGCGGCGTGCATACCTCTGGGCTGGTTGTGACAAGGTTTCTGGGGAAAATGCAAAATCAACTGGGAGCAAGTGTGCAAATCTAAACTGCATGGTGGCCTAGGTATTCTCAACTTGGAAAAATTTGCTACTGCCCTTCGCCTCCGGTGGTTGTGGGGAGCTTGGACGGACCCAAGCAAGCATTGGGTAAACTTGGGGAACCCGTGTGATGACAAAGATAAAGACATATTTGCTGCTGCCACCAAGGTTCTGATTGGAGATGGGATGAGGGCCTTGTTCTGGGAGTCTGCTTGGCTGAACGGTATGAGACCCAAAGACATCGCGCCAAATATTTTTGCGATCTCTGCAAGAAAAAACTGCACTGTCCAGAAGGCCTTACATAATAACTCATGGGTCTCCGGAGTGGACATTGGCGGGAACCTTGATGTGAACCACATAGCAGAGTTCGTCAACCTTTGGAGTGAGCTATCACGCATTCAACTCAACCCCGGTGTGGCTGATTCAATCTCCTGGAAGCTCACCAATGATGGCCAATATTCGGCGGCAACGGCATACCGTGCACAATTTCTTGGCCTTATCGACTCAGATATGCCTCTTTTGATGTGGAAGAATTGGGCTCCTCCCAAATGCAAATTTTTTGCTTGGTTGGCCATCAACAATAGGATTTGGACGGCGGACCGGCTTCAGCGCAGGGGCTGGCCCAACTGTAACCTTTGCCCGCTATGTAAACAAACGCAAGAATCAGCAGCTCACCTTCTCTTCCAGTGTCGTTACACGGTTAGAGTTTGGGGAATGATCAAAACATGGCTCGGGTTACATGATGTCCATCCTACAGATTGGGGAGGCATGGTTTCCGTCAAGGAGTGGTGGCGCAACATAACTTCCGGGAGGTCAGAATCTCGAAGGGCGCTTCTTTCCCTTATGCTTCTTATCTCTTGGGAAATTTGGAAGGAGCGAAATGCACGTGTGTTCCGCAGCACGGCAATTCCGGTCGGGGTGCTTGTGAATCGCGTCAAAGCGGAAACTTCGCTGTGGTGCCTCGCGGGGGCGAAATATTTGTGTAATATAATGCCGCGAGAGTGATGCTTGTAACCTGGTCTTTTGGCCAAGACTATTAAACCTTCTTCTTATTCAATGAAAATGGCAAGCCTTTTGCCTTGTTTCAAAAAAAAAACAGAAGGCCGAAAGAATATGCAGTGCAGCGAGGGATGAACAGCAAAACGTACGGAAAGAAACCCAAGTGAGAGGAGCAGGAAAGCCAGGAACGACACAAAGGAAACCACCACCTGTTTGAAGGAATAGGGGTGGAGATTCGATCGGAGCTAGCTACCTCACACCGTGATGAAGGTACTGACTGTCTTCACGTCGCTACGCAGATCCGCCGGCGCTCCCTTCAGCCGCTCGCCGCTCTCTCTCCCTCTTTCTTCCGTCGACCTTCACCTCACACGCTGCTGCTTCTTTCTTTACTTCGTCGAGACGATAGTGATGCGCGTCTGGGGATAGGGATATATGCTACTGCTCTCTGCCTCTGCCTCTCTCTCTCTCTCTCTCTCTCTCTCTCTCTCTCTCTCTCTCTCTCTCTCTCTCTCTCTCTCTCTCTCTCTCTCTCTCTCTCTCTCTCTCGGGTGTGAGACTGTATGTGTGTGTGCGAGAGAAAGGGTGGAGAAAGAAGAGATGTGAGGCGTGTCAGGCTCCAAAGTTGCACTAGTAACCATATGCACACCAGTAGTAACCGATCGGCTACTAGCTCACAGACGTCACACGCATGTTAAACCAGCATGCTCTTTCCCATAATTCATGAGCGGTTCGTACGGATGCATGTCAGGGAGCAGAAACCGACTATCTATGGCTGAGGAAGCATCCTTTTTTTCAAAGATACCACGTCGTTTTCAGAGGATTAGAGACTGGCATGCATAGCTTTTAATTAAGCAGGACGTACGTACGTAGACTGCATGCGTAAGTATGGTTGTATATATACACGTATACTAAATAACAATAGGGGCCGGGGATACTAATCATACTTTGAAGGTAGATAGAGTGATAGATCAGCAGGGGAGGCGATGCATGCAAACTACAACGCGGGCCTGCAAACCAGACACCGCATCCGTCCACGAACCGGGAGATCAGTCCGTAGACATTGATGCGGTAGCCGGCCATCTAAAACTAGCCGCATATGTTCCGTTGCATTTCGGTCAAAATTTAATGAAATTAATTCATTTTTTGATGCATATGTGAATAACCCGGACGATATTCATTCATGCTTGAATAATTTTTACATAAAATCGGATGGTTTTCGACATATTTGAACTAGGCCGGACTCTAAATCTAGCCTAAATGACCGCCAGCGCCCGTTCCCCATGTCCGGCAGGCCATGAGCCCTGAGAACTGAAGCTCCGCCTCCGCCTTTGCAGCATGCAAGCGGCTAATCGACCGACGATGATGCGCCAGTCAAGCTTGGCTTCAGCGGGAGCAAAAGAGCGATGACCTTCCTCGGACCCAAGCACCTGCGACCTCCCATGCTCTACTCTTCTTCGCTGCCACCGGTGCCCGTGGACGTGCTGCTTCGTGGTCATGTCATCGGGGCGCAGATGTGGCAGAGCTGGCAACTCCGTCCTTGTCCTCGTTCCTGCCATGGACTTCATCCGCCACCTCATCGATCTCAGAAGGTGGCATCTAGCTCCGTCTGATGGAGACGGTACCGTCAGCGGTCATGCCGGATGTCGTGGGCGGAGCGATAGGAGTCAACCAACACGTCCTGCTCGGCCAGGTCCATGCTCGGGGCGATGGCCATGCTGGCGGCGAGTTGCTCCTCCGCGCACCAGTGCTTGTCGAGGAGGCGGAGGTTGTACTCCTGGTCGGCTTGCGCCTGCCGGAATACGACCTCCCACTCGGCCAACACCATTTCAGTGTAGTGAGCACGAGCCTCACCCATGGTGATGCCGGCATGGACCGGTGAGGAGGGTGGCGCCAGCTCGTCGTCGGCCGCATCCTCCATTGGGACGTCCACAATGCCGACCTCGGTCTGCCTACCAGTCTTCCTGCCGGCATCAATGACGGTGATCTCTGCCTTCTTCTCGGACGAGAGGCTATCCCAAATGGTTTTGGAGCTTGAAAAGGCCATGGCGGGCATGGCGCTGAGTGGAGAAAGGGAGCGGAGGAGGATGGATGCGGCTATGGCTGGGAGCTGAAGTTTAAAGAGCGGTCGGATGACAGGGCAAGTGACGACGTGGTTAATGGTGGGCGGCAAATGGACGAACAGGTGGCGTCGACGTAGGTTCCTCAGCAACCACACATGTTTAATGTAGGTAGGCGGAACAACGAACTACTGTTTTGAACGCGGAGGAGTCGCGTGCACCAAGAAGCGGCGCGAGCGGCGCTCTTGGCCAGCGTGCCGCTTCATTGCCGGAGCACTAGTGAGAGGTCGCCTCGTGTCGCTCTGAGCCGGCATGAATGCGGCACTGGTGCTCTGGAGCGGCGTTAACCGCTTCGGCCGGGAAAGGGTGCGTGCGAGGGAGGTTTTTTTTTGGGTGGACCACGGTAGTCAGAAGCGGGCGTGACAATGGTCCGGCCGCAAAGCCCCCCACCCCTAGTTTGTTTCCGGTTTGCGGAAAAAAACACATACGAATCGGTCTGCGGATCGATACAAACCCGTGTTGAATGACAAAACATGGCCGAATCGCATGTGATCTGGACAGTTGTGGGTGATTTAAGGGTCAGTATTGAGTATTGGAGACTCTCTTAATAGATACAATGATTGTGTAATTCAGTCTTCTTTTGTCTACTACATGGCGGCCTGGCCGTCGGGCTCCGGTCGTCTCGACCGCGATAAGCTAGTGGCGGAAGAGATGGTCGGTTTGAATTTTACACCCGAAACAAAGCACCAAATATATCCCAGCTGCTCTCAAAAAAATAAAAATCCCAGCTAAACTTGGTAACTGAGCACTGATCTGATTCCCTGGCCGGCGTGATTTCCTTTGGTAGGGCTAGCTAGAGGCGTACGATGTCAGAGCATCTCCAGCCGTTGCGCCCCCAAAACACGCCCAAAATTGCTTTTTCGGAGTGAGCCGGCGGTTTTTTCGGTGTGGGGGCGAGTACGTCCTCAGCCGTCGGGCCCCATACGTCCCTACAGTTCGGCCAGATTTCAGCAAACACGACATATTTAGACCAAATTTCAACAAACACGACATATTTCGACGAAATTTAGACCTTTTTTACACGAATAAAATACACAGAAAAAACCCTAAACTACGGGCCGAAGTAGGCGCTGAGCAGGGCGTAGTCATCGCCGGCGTCGTCCTCTTGCTTCTCCTCCTTGACACGGCCGGCGCCGCTGCTCGACCCCTCGCCCCGGCGCGCTGCTTCACGGCGGCGGCGTTTGGCGATCTCCTCCAGGGCGCGGCACTGGCGGTCTAGCTCCATGCGCGCGTAGTCCTCGCGCGCCCACTGCAAGGCGGCCTCTTCTTGGTCGGCCTCCTCGGTGAGAGCAGGCTCCGGCTTCACGGCGGCGAGCCCCGGCTCCGGCTTCACGGCGGCGAGCCCCGGCTCCGGCTTCACCGTCGCCAGCCCTGGCTCCCTCTTCGGCTTGACCAGGCGAGGAGTGGCCGAGGAGGAGGAGCCACGGCAGCCGTCGTTGATGACGAGGCCGGCGCCGTGGGTGCGCCTACCGAGCGGCGTCTCGGACGGCTCTGGCTTGACGCTGACAAACGCCGGCGCGCCGGAGGAGTGAGAGGAGGATCGGGAGGAGGAGGAGGAAGAGGAGGATGACCATCCCATGATCCTCCTCGGCAGCCATGCGCCGCCGCTCCGAGTGGTCGGGTACTCGAACGGCGGGTTGTTGCCGTCCTCGAGGTGCGCGAGGACGCCGCTGAGCGTGCGGCCCGGGACGCCCCACCACACGCGGCGACCCTCGCTGTTGTAGCGGCCGCGCGGTACCGGCGCGTTGTTGGTGGAGGCGAGCCGCACCTCCTGCCGGCGTTCGAAGTACGCCGCCCACGCCGCGTGGTTGTCGGCGGCGTACTCCGGGAGCGCCCGCTCCGCGGCTGTCAGGGACGCCCGCGCACGCTCGATCTCGGCGTGGAAATAGGTGGGCGCCTCGGGGACGGGCAGAGGGTGGACAGGGACCCCGCCGGTGCTGAGCCTCCACCGCGACGGAGCGCGTACGCCCGGCGGCGCGGGGTAGTTGGCCTCGTGGAGGAGGTGGGCCTCCCACTCATGCAGCGAGCGGCGCCCGAAACTGTTGGCCGCCGCCGCGTCGCCGGGGTACCTCGCGCTCATGGTTGCGGGGGGGGGGAGAGGGAGAAGGGCTCAAACGCCAGAGAAAGGGGAGGAAGTGCGGCAGCGAGGGAGGGAAGGATTGGTGCCTCACCTGCGCGGCCAGGGGCGGCTTTTATAGCGGCTCGGGGGCGGCCGCGTGTGAAAGCGTGGCGGAAGGCGGGGCGGCGTCGCCGCACTTCGCCGCCCATGAATCAATGGCAGGCTGACCGGCGGCAGCCTTGGCATTGATTCCCCGCGGGAAAACCGAGACGATGAGGACGACCAGCCTTCGTCTCGCTGATGCGCCGGTCCCGCCACTCTTTCGCGCCAAAACGTTTGAGCCGGCGCCCCCGGGCGCCCCCCAGCACGCCGGGTTCGGGTTGAGTGCGCCGACGCCAATTTCGGCCCAATCCGGCGGAAAACAGGCTCGTGGGAGCGCGACTGGACCGATTTTTTGGCGCTGGCGCTAAAAGACGGCCTTGGGGGGGGGGGGGAGCTGTTGGGGGCGCGGCTGGAGATGCTCTCATGCAGCGTGCATGCTCCTGTTGATCGACTGAAAAGCGAAGCTACCACCACATCATAGCCGACCTGGTACTAGCAGCGCTAGTAGCTAGCATGGTTAGTGGAAGGCTCGGATGAGGACATTCAGAATCTCAAGTTCCTTCTCCTATGCTTCCAGGAAATGTCGGGACTTACGATTAACTTCGTCAAGAGTGAGGTGATGGTCATGGGATACTCCCCGACGGAAGCTCAGCGCATTGCGAACCGCTTGAACTGCTGTTTGGGAACCTTCCCGACCACCTATCTTAGTGACACTCGCTTGCTTGAGAAGGATTTTCGCCCAATAATCGCCAAGCTCCAACCTAGGATGGAGCCATGGCAGGGGAGGTGGCTATCCAAAGCCGCTCGAGTGATTCTGATGAACTCCTCCCTCATTAGCCTATTGATGTATATCATGGGATTCTATAGTCTGTACGAATCCCTTCATCACGAGGTCACCAAACTCCTCTTCAGATTCTTCTGGGCAGGAGAGAACAACAAACAGAAGTACCACATGGTGAAGTGATCTGAGATCTGCAAGCCGAAAGACCAAGGAGGTCTTGGGTTATTTCGTCCAAGTGGATGAATATTGCCCTCCTCTCCAAATGGCTTTGGCGGATTCAAACTGCTGAGGGCGGTCTGTGGCTTGAGATTATTCGCGCAAAGTACATGCGCGAACAGCCACTAGCGTTTGCATATAGATCTGGTGGTTCCCAATTCTGGCAATCGGTGATTCGGCTGATGCCGGTTTTGCGTATTGGGACCTCCGTTAAAATAGGTTCTGGCGTTGGCACCCTGTTCTAGCTAGATCGATGGGCAGGGAACCGCCCCTTTGCGGACCGCTTCTCCGCGTTGTTCGCGATATGCGTCCGCCCACAGCTTTCTGTGGCTGCGGCCTTAGCTAATTTGGGTGCTATTACCTTTCGCCATACCTTTGGGGCGGTGGAACTTGAGCAATGGGATGAATTGCTCGAGTGTATTGCCTTACATCCCCTTCCCTGGATCCCGATTCTATTTCTTGGCACCTTGAGTCAAGTGGCCGCTTCTCGACGAGATCCCTTTATCAGGCGATTGTCCCCACCCCTGGCCCGGTGGAACTCTTGGTGCTCTGGGAGATCAAAATCCCCTTGAAGATCCGCATTTTCCTTTGGCAATGGGTCCGCGGTCGCCTACCCTCGGGTACGGAGGTCCGCAAACGTAATGGCCCGGGGGATGGTCTATGCCCCATTTGTTTGGTACCGGAAGACTGCAATCACATCTTTTTTCGGTGCCCGGTGGCACAATTCCTTTGGAG
This sequence comes from Triticum aestivum, assembly GCF_018294505.1. NCBI lineage: Eukaryota > Viridiplantae > Streptophyta > Magnoliopsida > Poales > Poaceae > Triticum > Triticum aestivum. The sequence continues at coordinate 105,888,148 of NC_057806.1, read as the reverse complement.
TTGCCTCCGGGAGGTGGTCGGTGGCAACTGGTGCCATAACAACCTCCCGGACTTGTTTGGGGAGGTCCTTAGGCTCCCCGGCTCTAGCCGTCCACCCATGTGGGTGGTGTTGGGCACCCTAGCATGGACCCTCTGGTGTAATCGTAATAAGCTAGTCATAGAACGCGTGATCCCTTGGCGTGTGACTGATGCTATCTACAAATTGTGTGGCCTTCTACAGCTTTGGAAACCGCTTAGCAAGCGGAGAGACCGGGACGCCATCGACATCATCATAGCGGGTCTTCATTCTTCGACATCGGCTTTTGCGCCGCCTCCACCACCTCCTCCGCCACCTCCTGAGCCGGATTAGCATCTTTTTTAGCTTTGTTTTGGGGCTTGTCTTGCTATGCCCCTAGCATGACTTTGACTTGATTACTCTCTGTACTGTGATGTTGGATGCTTGGTCCGTTGCTTTATAATATAAAGCGAGGGGAAACCCTTTTTCATAGTAGCTAGCATGGTGATCACTAATCTAGGTTCTCCACCATGTGTGAAAATTCGGCACCACCATATATCAAAGGCGATGGGGTACTATGAAAAATGAGGTGATCAAGGAAGTAAAAGAGTTCTTCAGTTCGAGCGTCATGTCGGAAGGAGTTAATAATACTGTTATAGTGCTAATACCGAAGAAGGAAAACCCGAGCTCCCTAAATGACTATAGGCCTATCAGCCTATGCAATGTAGTGTGCAAAATTGTTTCAAAATGTTTGTTAAATAGATTGAGACCACTGCTTCATGATTTGATAACCCCAACGCAAAGTGCCTTCATTCCAGGGCGAATGATTGCGGACAACGCTCTGATTGCATTTGAATGTATCCATAACATCCAAAAAAGTTCTGACGCAAAAGGAAAATATTGCGCATACAAATTAGACCTCGCAAAGCCTATGACAGAGTTGACTGGAATTACCTTGAAGGGGCGATGAGAGGATAAGGTTTCGCAGATAAATGGATATAATGGATCATGACTTGTGTGAAAACAGTAAAATACTCTGTCCGTTTCAACGGGAACCTGCTGTAGAGTTTCACTCCTACATGTGGTTTGAGACAGGGAGATCCACTTTCCCCTTATCTCTTTCTCTTTGTCGCTGATGGGCTCTCGCGGCTAATAGAGAGTAAGGAGGAAACAAGGGAATTACAGGAGCTGAAAATTTGTCGACAAAGCCCTGGTATTTCACACCTTTTATTCGCGGATGACAGCCTGTTATTTTTTAAAGCAAATAGTGATCAAGCCAATAAGGTAAAGAACATCCTGGACAACTATGAGAGAGCCACTGGACAGCTAATAAGTCCATCTAAATGCTCCCTGCTCCTTGGAAACAAATGCTCACAAGAAGATGGACATGATGCAATAAATATCCTGAATGCAGTGACGGTGAGTTTTGAGGAGAAATACCTGGGTTTGCCGGTTCCAGAAGGACGTATGCTAAAAAGGAAATTCAAGCACATAAAAGATAAAGCGAGGAAAAGAATGAATGATTGGACAGAAAAATATTCTTCCAGTGGAGCCAAGGAGACACTAATTAAATCAGTGGCCCAAGCTATCCCCACTTTTGCAATGAGTGTTTTCAAGTTCTCAGCAACCCTTTGTGAGGAGCTCATGCACATCACCAGAGACTTTTGGTGGAGAGATGATAAAGATCGTCGACGTATTCATTGGTTGAGTTGGGAGAAACTTACAAAACGTAAAAGCCAAGGAGGTATGGGATTCAAAGATCTTAAAGTTTTTAACCAGGCTCTCCTTGCTAGGCAAGCCTGGCGACTTATTGCACATGCTGACAGCTTGTGCGTGAGAGTACTTAAGGCAAAATACTACCATGGGGCTGATCTGCTAGACACGGCATTTATTCATAATGCGTCGCCCGGTTGGCAAGGCATCGTGCATGGTTTGGAACTCCTTAAAAAGGATGTATTTGGCGCATTTGCAACGAAAATAGTGTCCGCACTTGGAGAGACAATTGGACCCCGAGAGGAAACATGAAAATAAACATAAATCCAACAAGCTCCCGAACCCGTTGGGTAGCAGACCTCATCGACCATAGAATATACTGGAAGGGATTGGGTCCTAATCCTGCTAGATAAGGTGAGTGAAGATATGAAACAAAAATTTATGCTATTTTGGTGGCATGTTTGGCACCATATAAATGACGCGATCTTTGCAAAAGGTAAAGCGAAAAATTCCCACTCTGCTCGTTTTCTGCAAAACTACCTTGTAAACCTCCGCTTGATTGCGGACGGAACTTCTGAGATAGATCGAAAAGGAAAAATTCTGATGGTTAAATTGCCATCTGTGAAATAACATGATAATACAAAGGAAAAAAGATGGAAAAAGCCAGAGCTCGGATGGGCTAAGGTCAATGTTGATGGAAGTTTTTTTGGAGGAAGGTAGGAGTGGAGCCTGTGGAGCTGTGATTCGAGACCATGATGGAAGAATTATCTTATCAACTTGGGATTAGAGCATCTCCAGCCGTTGGCCCCCCAGGGGGCGCCTAAAATCGCCGCCTGGGGGTGAGCCGGCGCAAAAATTGGGCCTGGGGGCGAGTTGGTCCCCAGCCGCCGGCCTCAGGGCCGCCCCCAGGCGCGTTTAAAAATAAAATTTGTATAGCAAATTTCAGCACAATTCGGCAAAGTTCGGCTAAACATGATAAATTTCGGCAAACTAGGGCATATATTAGACATGTTCGCCGGTTTTCATTACATAGCAAAATAGATAACTAAACTAAAAGAGAAACTGGCTGAACGCCGAGTAGTCGCCGTCGTCGCTGCAATCGTTGCTGCCATCGTCGCCGCCATCGTCAGACTTCTCCTCCTTGACGCGGCCGTCCCTGGTGGACCCTGATTGGCGTCGCCAACGCGGGCTGGTGGCGGCGACGCATTGTCGTCGTCGCTGTCGCAGATGACGACGACCCCGCCTTCGTCACGGCCGCGTCGGCGCTCCGCGAAGCGGCGCAGGGCGGCGCACCGGCGCTCCTTCTCTATCGCTATGGAGTCCCCGCGCGCCCATTCCAGGGCCGCGTCATCGTCGTCGAGCTCCGTCTTCACCGGCGCAGCCGGCTCCTTCTTCACCGGCACGAGCCCCGGCTCCGTCTTCACCGGCGCGAGCCCCGGCTCCGTCTTTGGCTTGACGAAGCGCGGAGGAGGAGCCGACGAGGAGGCGCGCCGGCCGCCCTCGTTGATGACGATGCCGGCGCTGTGAGTGCGCCGGCCGAGCGGCGTCTCCGCCGCGGGCTCGGCCTTGACGCCGAGCAGGGCCGGAGCACCGGAGGAGTGCGAGGAAGATCGCGAGGAGGAAGAAGAGGAGGAGGACCCGAACCTCCTTGGCGCCCATGGCCTGGCGCGTCGGTGGTGCGCCTGGGCGGCCACCCTCGCCGGGTACGCCAACGGCGGGTCGTTGCCGCCCTCAAGGTGCCTCAGCACGCCCTCGAGTGTGCGGCCGGGGACGCCCCACCAAAGGTGGCGCCCCTCGCTATTCTTCGGGCCGCTGACCACCGGCGCGTCATTGGTGGACGCCAACCGCTGCTGCTGGCGGTGCTCGAAGTACGCCGCCCAAGTCGCGTGGTTGTCGGCGGCATACTGGGGGAGGGAGAGCTGGGCGTCGGTGAGGGAGGCGCGTACGACCTCGACCTCCTCGGTGAAGTAGTTGGGCTTGGCCACGGCATCGGGCAACGGGGGAACGGGCACTCCCCCGTCACTGAGCCTCCACCCCGTCGGCCCGGCGCGCATGTCCGACGGCGCTGGGATGTTCGCCTGGAACAGGAGCCAGGACTCCTGTTCGCGCAGGGAACGGAGGCCGAAGCCGTTGGCCGCCGCCTCGTCTCCGGGGAAACACTCCGCCATGGCGACGGGCTCGGGAGAGGTAGAGAGGGAGAGGGAGGGGCTGGGCGGCGGCGCTCAGGACAGGCAGAGGGAGGGGCTGGGCGGCGGCGAGGGCGGGGGCTGGTTGAAGGAAATATGCCCTAGAGGCAATAATAATGTTATTATTTTATTTCCTTATATCATGATAAATGTTTATTATTCATGCTAGAATTGTATTATCCGGAAACATAATACTTGTGTAAATACATAGACAAACCAAATGTCACTAGTATGCCTCTACTTGACTAGCTCATTAATCAAAGATGGTCATGTTTCCTAACCATAGACATGCATTGTCATTTGATTAACGGGATCACATTATTAGGAGAATGATGTGATTGACATGACCCATTTCATTAGCTTAGCACCCGATCGTTTAGTATGTTGCTATTACTTTCTTCATGACTTATACATGTTCCTATGACTATGAGATTATGCAACTCCCGTTTGCCGGAGGAACACTTTGTGTGCTACCAAACGTCACAACGTAACGTGATTATAAAGGAGCTCTACAGGTGTCTCCAAAGGTAAATGTTGGGTTGGCGTATTTCGAGATTAGGATTTGTCACTCCGATTGTCGGAGAGGTATCTCTGGGCCCTCTCGGTAATGCACATCACATAAGCCTTGCAAGCATTGCAACTAATGAGTTAGTTGCGAGATGACGTATTACGAAACGAGTAAAGAGACTTGCCGGTAACGAGATTGAACTAGGTATTGAGATACCGACGATCGAATCTCGGGCAAGTAACATACCGATGACAAAGGGAACAACGTATGTTGTTATGCAGTCTGACCAATAAAGATCTTCATAGAATATGTAGGAGCCAATATGAGCATCCAGGTTCCGCTATTGGTTATTGACCGAAGACATGTCTCGGTCATGTCTACATTGTTCTCGAACCCGTAGGGTCCGCACGCTTAAGGTTTCGATGACAGTTATATTATGAGTTTATGGTTTTTGATGAGCCGAAGTTAGTTCGGAGTCCCGGGTGTGATCACGGACATAACGAGGAGTCTCGAAATGGTCGAGACACAAAGATTGATATATTGGAAGGCTATATTCGGACACCGGAAGTGTTCCGGGTGATTTCGTAGAAAACTGGAGTACCGGAGGGTTACCGGACCCCCCCCCGGGAGAAGTAATGGGCCATATGGGCCTTAGTGGAGAAAGAGAAGGGCAGCCAGGGTGGGCCGCGCGCCTCCTCCCCCTGGTCCGAATTGGACTAGGAGAGGGGGGCGGCGCCCCCCTTTCCTTCTCCTTCCCCACTTCCTTCCCCCTCCTAGTAGGAGTCCTACTCCTACTAGGAGGAGGACTCCTCCTTGGCGCGCCTATAGGGCCGGCCGGCCTCCTCCCCTTGCTCCTTTATATACGGGGGCAGGGGGCACCCCTAGACACACAAGTTGATCCACGTGATCGTTTTCTTAACCGTGTGCGGTGCCCCCTTCCACCATAATCCTCGATAATATTGTAGCGGTGCTTAGGCGAAGCCCTGCGACGGTAGAACGTCAAGATCGTCACCACGCCGTCGTGCTGACGGAACTCTTCCCCGATACTTTGCTGGATCAGAGTCCGGGGATCATCATCGAGCTGAACGTGTGCTAAAACTCAAAGGTGCCGTAGTTTCGGTGCTTGATCAGTCGGGCCGTGAAGACGTACGACTACATCAACCATGTTGTGCTAACGCTTCCGCTGTCGGTCTACAAGGGTACATAGATCACACTCTCCCCTCTCCTTGCTATGCATCACCATGATCTTGCGTGGGCGTAGGAAATTTTTTGAAATTACTATGTTCCCCAACAGTGGTATCAGAGCCTAGGTTTTATGTGTTGATGTTATATGCACGAGTAGAACACAAGTGAGTTGTGGGCGATATAAGTCATACTGCTTACCAGCATGTCATACTTTGGTTCGGCGGTATTGTTGGACGAAGCGGCCCGGACCGACATTACGCGTACGCTTACGCGAGACCGGTTCTCCCGACGTGCTTTGCACAAAGGTGGCTAGCGGGTGTCAATTTCTCCAACTTTAGTTGAACCGAGTGTGGCTAGGCCCGATCCTTGCGAAGGTTAAAACAACACCAACTTGGCAAACTATCATTGTGGTTTTGATGCGTAGGTAAGATTGGTTCTTGCTTAAGCCCGTAGCAGCCACGTAAAACTTGCAACAACAAAGTAGAGGATGTCTAACTTATTTTTGCAGGGCATGTTGTGATGTGATATGGTCAAGACGTGATGCTAAATTTTATTGTATGAGATGATCATGTTTTGTAACCAAGTTATCGGCAACTGGCAGGAGCCATATGGTTGTCGCTTTATTGTATGCAATGCAATTGCGCTGTAATGCTTTACTTTATCACTAAGCGGTAGCGATAGTCGTGGAAGCATAAGATTGGCGAGACGACAACGATGCTACGATGGTCATCAAGGTGTCGCGCCGGTGACGATGGTGATCACGACGGTGCTTCGAAGATGAAGATCACAAGCACAAGATGATGGTGGCCATATCATATCACTTATATTGATTGCATGTGATGTTTATGTTTTATGCATCTTATCTTGCTTTGATTGACGGTAGCATTTTAAGATGATCTCTCACTAATTATCAAGAAGTGTTCTTCCTGAGTATGCACCATTGCGAAAGTTCTTCGTGCTGAGACACCACGTGATGATCGGGTGTGATAGGCTCTACGTTCAAATACAATGGGTGCAAAACAGTTGCACACGCGGAATACTCAGGTTATACTTGACGAGCCAAGCATATACAGATATGGCCTCGGAACACGGAGACCGAAAGGTCGAGCGTGAATCATATAGTAGATATGATCACCATAGTGATGTTCACCAATGAAACTACTCCATCTCACGTGATGATCGGACATGGTTTAGTTGATTTGGATCATGTAATCACTTAGAGGATTAGAGGGATGTCTATCTAAGTGGGAGTTCTTTAGTAATATGATTAATTGAACCTAAATTTATCATGAACTTAGTACCTGATAGTATCTTGCTTGTTTATGTTTGATTGTAGATAGATGGCCCGTGCTGTTGTTCCGTTGAATTTTAATGCGTTCCTTGAGAAAGCAAAGTTGAAAGATGATGGTAGCAATTACACGGACTGGGTCCGTAACTTGAGGATTATCCTCATTGCTGCACAGAAGAATTACGTCCTGGAAGCACCGCTGGGTGCCAGGCCTGCTGCTGGAGCAACACCAGATGTTATGAACGTCTGGCAGAGCAAAGTTGATGACTACTCGATAGTTCAGTGTGCCATGCTTTACGGCTTAGAATCGGGACTTCAACGACGTTTTGAACGTCATGGAGCATATGAGATGTTCCAGGAGTTGAAGTTAATATTTCAAGCAAATGCCCGGATTGAGAGATATGTGTTGGAAATATGCCCTAGAGGCAATAATAAATTAGTTATTATTATATTTCCTTGTTCATGATGATCATTTATTATCCATGCTAGAATTATATTGATAGGAAACTCAGATACATGTGTGGATACATAGACAACACCATGTCCCTAGTAAGCCTCTAGTTGACTAGCTCATTGATCAATAGATGGTTACAGTTTCCTGACCATGGACATTGGATGTCGTTGATAACGGGATCACATCATTAGAAGAATGATGTGATGGACAAGACCCAATCCTAAGCCTAGCACAAAGATCGTGTAGTTCGTATGCTAAAGCTTTTCTAATGTCAAGTATCATTTCCTTAGACCATGAGATTGTGCAACTCCCGGATACCGTAGGAGTGCTTTGGGTGTGCCAAACGTCACAACGTAACTGGGTGGCTATAAAGGTACACTACAGGTATCTCCGAAAGTGTCTGTTGGGTTGGCACGAATCGAGACTGGGATTTGTCACTCCGTGTAAACGGAGAGGTATCTCTGGGCCCACTCGGTAGGACATCATCATAATGTGCACAATGTGATCAAGGAGTTGATCACGGGATGATGTGTTACGGAACGAGTAAAGAGACTTGCCGGTAACGAGATTGAACAAGGTATCGGGATACCGACGATCGAATCTCGGGCAAGTATCGTACCGCTAGACAAAGGGAATTGTATACGGGATTGATTGAAGTCCTTGACATCGTGGTTCATCCGATGAGATCATCGTGGAACATGTGGGAGCCAACATGGGTATCCAGATCCCGCTGTTGGTTATTGACCGGAGAGTCATCTCGGTCATGTCTGCATGTCTCCCGAACCCGTAGGGTCTACACACTTAAGGTTCGGTGACGCTAGGGTTATAGAGATATTAGTATGCGGTAACCTGAAAGTTGTTTGGAGTCCCGGATGAGATCCTGGACGTCACGAGGAGTTCCGGAATGGTCCGGAGGTAAATAATTATATATAGGAAGTGCTATTTCGGCTATCGGGACAAGTTTCGGGGTCACCGGTATTGTACCGGGACCACCGGAAGGGTCCCGGGGGTCCACCGGGTGGGGCCACCTGCCCCGGGGGCCACATGGGCTGTAGGGGGTGCGCCTTGGCCTGTATGGGCCAAGGGCACCAGCCCCAAGAGGCCCATGCGCCAAGAGATGAGGGAAAGAAAGAGTCCTAGAGGGGGAAGGCACCTCCGAGGTGCCTTGGGGAGGATGGACTCCTCCCTGGCCGCACCCTTCCTTGGAGGAAGGGCCAAGGCTGCGCCCCCCTCTCCCTTGGCCCTATATATAGTGGGGGGAAGGGAGGGCAGCAACACCTAAGCCCTGGCGCCTCCCTCTCCCTCCCATGACACATCTCCCTCCTCCCGCAGCGCTTGGCGAAGCCCTGTTGGAATCCCGCTACTTCCACCACCACGCCGTCGTGCTATTGGATCTCCATCAACCTCTCCTCCCCCTTGCTGGATCAAGAAGGAGGAGACGTCGCTGCTCCGTACGTGTGTTGAACGCGGAGGTGCCGTCCGTTCGGCGCTAGGATCATCGGTGATTTGGATCACGACGAGTACGACTCCATCAACCCCGTTCTCTTGAACGCTTCCGCGCGCGATCTACAAGGGTATGTAGATCCACTCCTCCCTCGTTGCTAGATGACTCCATAGATTGATCTTGGTGACACGTAGGAAAATTTTGAATTTTGCTACGTTCCCCAACAGTGGCATCATGAGCTAGGTCTATGCGTAGTTTCTATGCACGAGTAGAACACAAAGTAGTTGTGGGCGTTGATTTTGTTCAATATGCTTACCGTTACTAGTCCAATCTTGATTCGGCGGCATTGTGGGATGAAGCGGCCCGGACCGACCTTACACGTACTCTTACGTGAGACTGGTTCCACCGACTGACATGCACTAGTTGCATAAGGTGGCTAGCGGGTGTCTGTCTCTCCCACTTTAGTCGGATCGGATTCGATGAAAAGGGTCCTTATGAAGGGTAAATAGCAATTGGCATATCACGTTGTGGTTTTGCGTAGGTAAGAAACGTTCTTGCTAGAAACCCATAGCAGCCACGTAAAACATGCAAACAACAATTAGAGGACGTCTAACTTGTTTTTGCAGGGTATGCTATGTGATGTGATATGGCCAAAAGGATGTGATGAATGATATATGTGATGTATGAGATGATCATGTTCTAGTAATAGGAATCACGACTTGCATGTCGATGAGTATGACAACCGGCAGGAGCCATAGGAGTTGTCTTAATTTATTTATGACCTGCGTGTCAACATAAACGTCATGTAATTACTTTACTTTATTGCTAACCGTTAGCTGTAGTAGTAGAAGTAATAGTTGGCGAGACAACTTCATGAAGACACGATGATGGAGATCATGATGATGGAGATCATGGTGTCATGCCGGTGACGATGATGATCATGGAGCCCCGAAGATGGAGATCAAAAGGAGCAATATGATATTGGCCATATCATGTCACTATTTGATTGCATGTGATGTTTATCATGTTTATACATCTTATTTGCTTAGAACGACGGTAGTAAATAAGATGATCCCTCATTAAAATTTCAAGAAAGTGTTCCCCCTAACTGTGCACCGTTGCGAAAGTTCGTCGTTTCGAAGCACCATGTGATGATCGGGTGTGATAGATTCTTACGTTCACATACAACGGGTGTAAGCCAGATTTACACACGCAAAACACTTAGGTTGACTTGACGAGCCTAGCATGTACAGACATGGCCTCGGAACACAAGAGACCGAAAGGTCGAGCATGAGTCGTATAGTAGATACGATCAACATGAAGATGTTCACCGATGATGACTAGTCCGTCTCACGTGATGATCGGACACGGCCTAGTTGACTCGGATCATGTAATCACTTAGATGACTAGAGGGATGTCTATCTGAGTGGGAGTTCATAAGATGAACTTAATTATCCTGAACATAGTCAAAAGGTCTTCGCAAATTATGTCGTAGCTCGCGCTTCAGTTCTACTGTCTAGTTATGTTCCTAGAGAAAATTTAGTTGAAAGTTGATAGTAGCAATTATGCGGACTAGGTCCGTAAACTGAGGATTGTCCTCATTGCTTCATAGAAGGCTTATGTCCTTAATGCACCGCTCAGTGTGCTGAACCTCGAACGTTGTCTGTGGATGTTGCGAACATCTGACATACACATTTTGATAACTACGTGATAGTTCAGTTAATGGTTTAGAGTTGAGGCACCGAAGACGTTTTGAAACGTTGCGAAACATATGAGATGTTTCGAGGGCTGAAATTGGGATTTCAGGCTCGTGCCCACGTCAAGAGGTATAAGACCTCCGACGATTTTCTTAGCCTGCAAACTAAGGAGAAAAGCTCAATTGTTGAGCTTGTGCTCAGATTGTCTGAGTACAACAATCATTTGAATCAAGTGGGAGTTGATCTTCCAGATGAGATAGTGATGTTTCTCCGAAGTCATTACCACCAAGCTGCTAGAGCTTCGTGATGAACTATAATGTATCAGGGACATATATGATGATCCTTGAGATATTCGCGATGTTTGACACCACAAAAGTAGAAATCAAAAGGAGCATCAATTGTTGATGGTTTGTGAAACCACTAGTTTCAAGAAGGGCAAGGGCAAAAGGGATGCTTCATGAAACGGCAAATCAGCTGCTGCTCTAGTGAAGAAACCCAAGGTTGAACCCAAACCCGAGACTAAGTGCTTCTGTAATAAGGGGAACAGCCACTGGAGCAGAATTACCCTAGATACTTGGTAGATGAGAAGGCTGGCAAGGTCGATAGAAGTATATTGGATATACATTGTGTTGATGTGTACTTTACTAGTACTCCTAGTAGCACCAGGGTATTAGATACCGGTTCGGTTGCTAAGTGTTAGTAACTCGAAATAAAAGCTACGGAATAAACGGAGACTAGCTAAAGGTGAGCTGACGATATGTGTTGGAAGTGTTTCCAATGTTGATATGATCAAGCATCGCACGCTCCCTCTACCATCGAGATTGGTGTTTGCGTTGAGCATAGACATGATTGGATTATGTCTATCGCAATACGGTTATTCATTTAAGGAGAATAATGGTTACTCTGTTTATTTGAATAATACCTTCAATGGTCTTACACCTAAAATGAATGGTTCATTGAATCTCGATCGTAGTGATACACATGTTCATGCCAAAAGATATAAGATAGTAATGATAGTACCACCTACTTGTGGCACTGCCACTTAAGTCATATCGGTATAAAACGCATGAAGAAGCTCCATGTTGATGGATCTTTGGGCTCACTCATTTTTGAAAAGTTTGAGACATGCGAACCATGTCTATTGGTGTATATGCATGAAGAAACTCCATGCAAATGGACCGTTTGGACTCACTTGATTTTGAATCACTTGAGACATGCAAATCATACCACATGGGCAAGATGACTGAAAGCCTCGTTTTCAGTAAAATGGAACTAGAAAGCAACTTGTTGGAAGTAATACATTTTGATGTGTGCAGTCCAATGAGTGCTGAGGCATGTAGTGGATATCGTTATGTTCTTACTTCACAGATGATTTGAGTAGATGTTGAGTATATTTACTTGATGAATCACGAGTCTGAATTATTGAAAGGTTCAAGTAATTTCAGGGTGAAGTTGAAAGATCGTCGTGACAAGAGGATAAAATATCTATGATATGATCATAGAGATGAATATCTGAATTACGAGTTTGGCACAGAATTAAGACATTGTGGAAATTGTTTCACAACTAATACAGCCTGGAACACCATAGTGTGATGGTGTGTCCGAACATCATAACTGCACCCTATTGGATATGATGCATACCATGATGTCTCTTATCGAATTACCACGATAGTTTATGGGTTAGGCATTAGAGACAACCACATTCACTTTAAATAGGGCACCACGTAATTCCGATGAGATGACACCGTATGAACTATGGTTTAGAGAAACCTAAGCTGTCATTTCTTAAAAGTTTGGGGCTGCGACGCTTATGTGAAAAAGTTTCAGGCTGATAAGCTCGAACCCAAAGCGGATAAATGCATCTTCATAGGACACCCAAAACAGTTGGGTATACCTCCTGTCTCAGATCCGAAAGCAATAAGGGATTGTTTCTAGAATCGGGTCCTTTCTCGAGGAAAAGTTTCTCTCGAAAGAATTGAGTGGGAGGATGGTGGAGACTTGATGAGGTTATTGAACCGTCTCTTCAACTAGTGTGTGGCAGGGCACAGGAAGTTGTTCCTGTGGCACCTACACCAATTGAAGTGGAAGCTTATGATAGTGATCATGAAACTTCAGATCAAGTCACTACCAAACCTCGTGGGATGACAAGGATGCGTACTACTTCAGAGTGGTACGTAATCCTGTCTTGGAAGTCATGTTGCTAGACAACAATGAACCTACGAGCTATGGAGAAGCGATGGTGGGCCCGGATTCCGATAAATGGCTCGAGGCCATAAAATCCGAGAGAGGATCCATGTATGAAAACAAAGTGTAGACTTTGGCAGAACAGCTCGATGGTCGTAAGGCTGTTGAGTACAGATGGATTTTAAAAGGAAGACGGACAATGATGGTAAGTATCACCATTAAGAAAGCTCGACTTGTCGTTAAGATGTTTTCCGACAAGTTCAAGGAGTTGACTACGATGAGACTTTCTCACTCGTAGCGATGCTAAGAGTCTGTTGGAATTATATTAGCGATTACTGCATTATTTATGAAATCTTGCAGATAGGATGTCAAAACATTGTTTCCTCGACGATTTTCTTGAGGAAAGGTTGTATGTGATACAACCGGAAGGTTTTGTCAATCCTGAAAGATGCTAATAAGTATGCAAAGCTCCAGCAATCCTTCTAAGGACTGGAGTAAGCATCTCGGAGTTGGAATGTATGCTTTGATGAGATGATCAAAGATTTTGGGTGTATACAAAGTTTATGAGAAACTTGTATTTCCAAAGAAGTGAGTGGGAGCACTATAGAATTTCTGATGAGTATATGTTTGACATATTGTGATCAGAAATGACGTAGAATTTCTGGAAAGCATATAGGGTTATTTGGAAAGTGTTTTTCAATGGAAAGCCTGGATTAAGCTACTTGAACATTGAGCATCAAGATCTATAAGGATAGATCAAAACGCTTAATGGTACTTTCAAATGAGCACATACCTTGACATGATCTTGAAGGTGTTCAAGATGGATCAGTCAAAGAAGGAGTTCTTGCCTGAGTTGTAAGGTATGAAGTTAAGACTTAAAGCTCGACCACGGCAGAATAGAGAGAAAGGACGAAGGTCGTCCCCTATGCTTAAGACATAGGCTCTACAGTATGCTATGCTGTGTACCGCACCTGAAGTGTGCCTTGCCATGAGTCAGTCAAGGGGTACAAGAGTGATCCAAGAATGGATCACAGGACAGCGGTCAAAGTTATCCTTAGTAACTAGTGGACTAAGGAATTTTCTCGATTATGGAGGTGGTAAAAGAGTTCGTCGTAAAGGGTTACGCCGATGCAAACTTTGACACTAATCCAGATTATTCTGAGTAGTAAACTGGATTCGTATAGTAGAACAATTATTTGGAATAGCTCCAAATAGAACGTGGTAGCTGCATCTAGGAGATGACATAGAGATTTGTAAAGCACATACGGATCTGAAAGATTCAGACCCGTTAACTATAACATCTCTCACAAGCATAACATGATCAAACCCAGAACTCATCGAGTGTTAATCACATGGTAATGTGAACTAGATTATTGACTCTAGTAAACTCTTTGGGTGTTAGTCACATGGGGATGTGACCTTGAGTGTTAATCACATATCGATGTGAACTGGATTATTGACTCTAGTGCAGGTGGGAGACTGTTGGACATATGCCCTAGAGGCAATAATAAATTAGTTATTATTATATTTCCTTGTTCATGATAATCGTTTATTATCCATGCTAGAATTGTATTGATAGGAAACTCAGATACATGTGTGGATACATAGACAACACCATGTCCCTAGTAAGCCTCTAGTTGACTAGCTCGTTGATCAATAGATGGTTACGGTTTCCTGACCATGGACATTGGATGTCATTGATAACGGGATCACATCATTAGGAGAATGATGTGATGGACAAGACCCAATCCTAAGCCTAGCACAAAGATCATGTAGTTCGTATGCTAAAGCTTTTCTAATGTCAAGTATCATTTCCTTAGACCATGAGATTGTGCAACTCCCGGATACCGTAGGAGTGCTTTGGGTGTGCCAAACGTCACAACGTAACTGGGTGGCTATAAAGGTACACTACAGGTATCTCCGAAAGTGTCTGTTGGGTTGGCACGAATCGAGACTGGGATTTGTCACTCCGTGTAAACGGAGAGGTATCTCTGGGCCCACTCGGTAGGACATCATCATAATGTGCACAATGTGATCAAGGAGTTGATCACGGGATGATGTGTTACGGAACGAGTAAAGAGACTTGCCGGTAACGAGATTGAACAAGGTATCGGGATACCGACGATCGAATCTCGGGCAAGTATCGTACCGCTAGACAAAGGGAATTGTATACGGGATTGATTAAGTCCTTGACATCGTGGTTCATCCGATGAGATCATCGTGGAACATGTGGGAGCCAACATGGGTATCCAGATCCCGCTGTTGGTTATTGACCGGAGAGTCATCTCGGTCATGTCTGCATGTCTCCCGAACCCGTAGGGTCTACACACTTAAGGTTCGGTGACGCTAGGGTTATAGAGATATTAGTATGCGGTAACCCGAAAGTTGTTCGGAGTCCCGGATGAGATCCCGGACGTCACGAGGAGTTCCGGAATGGTCCGGAGGTAAAGAATTATATATAGGAAGTGCTATTTCGGCCATCGGGACAAGTTTCGGGGTCACCAGTATTGTACCGGGACCACCGGAAGGGTCCCGGGGGTCCACCGGGTGGGGCCACCTGCCCCCGGGGGCCACAAGGGCTGTAGGGGGTGCGCCTTGGCCTGTATGGGCCAAGGGCACCAGCCCCAAGAGGCCCATGCGCCAAGAGATGAGGGAAAGGAAGAGTCCTAAAGGGGGAAGGCACCTCCGAGGTGCCTTGGGGAGGATGGACTCCTCCCTGGCCGCACCCTTCCTTGGAGGAAGGGCCAAGGATGCGCCCCCCCTCTCCCTTGGCCCTATATATAGTGGGGGGAAGGGAGGGCAGCAACACCTAAGCCCTGGCGCCTCCCTCTCCCTCCCATGACACATCTCCCTCCTCCCGCAGCGCTTGGCGAAGCCCTGTTGGAATCCCGCTACTTCCACCACCACGCCGTCGTGCTGCTGGATCTCCATCAACCTCTCCTCCCCCTTGCTGGATCAAGAAGGAGGAGACGTCGCTGCTCCGTACGTGTGTTGAACGCGGAGGTGCCGTCCGTTCGGCGCTAGGATCATCGGTGATTTGGATCACGATGAGTACGACTCCATCAACCCCGTTCTCTTGAACGCTTCCGCGCGCGATCTACAAGGGTATGCAGATCCACTCCTTCCTCGTTGCTAGATGACTCCATAGATTGATCTTGGTGACACGTAGGAAAATTTTGAATTTCTGCTACGTTCCCCAACAATATGAAGTCTCCAATAAGTTCTATAGCTGCAAGATGGAGGAGAACAGTTCTGTCAGTGAGCATATACTCAAAATGTCTGGGTATAATAATCACTTGATTCAACTGGGAGTTAATCTTCCAGATGATTGCATCATTGACAGAATTCTCCAATCACTGCCACCAAGCTACAAGAGCTTCGTGATGAACTATAATATGCGAGGGATGAATAAGACTATTCCCGAGCTCTTCGCAATGCTGAAAGCTGCGAGGTAGAAATCAAGAAGGAGCATCAAGTGTTGATGGTCAATAAGACCACTAGTTTCAAGAAAAAGGGCAAAGGAAAGAAGAAGGGGAACTTCAAAAAGAACAGCAAGCAAGTTGCTTCTCAAGAGAAGAAACCCAAACCTGGACCTAAGCCTGAAACTGAGTGCTTCTACTGCAAGCAGACTGGTCACTGGAAGCGGAACTGCCCCAAGTATTTGGCGGATAAGAAGGATGGCAAGGTGAACAAAGGTATATGTGATATACATGTTATTGATGTGTACCTTACTAATGCTCGCAGTAGCACCTGGGTATTTGATACTGGTTCTGTTGCTAACATTTGCAACTCAAAACAGGGACTATGGATTAAGCGAAGATTGGCTAAGGACGAGGTGACGATGCGCGTGGGAAATGGTTCCAAAGTCGATGTGATCGCGGTCGGCACACTACCTCTACATCTACCTTCGGGATTAGTATTAGACCTAAATAATTGTTATTTGGTGCCAGCGTTAAGCATGAACATTATATCTAGATCTTGTTTGATGCGAGACGGTTATTCATTTAAATCAGAGAATAATGGTTGTTCTATTTTTATGAGTAATATCTTTTATGGTCATGCACCCTTAAAGAGTGGTCTATTCTTATTAAATCTCGATAGTAGTGACACACATATTCATAATGTTGAAGCCAAAAGATGCAGAGTTGATAATGATAGTGCAACTTATTTGTGGCACTGCCGATTGGGTCATATCGGTGTAAAGCGCATGAAGAAACTCCATACCGATGGACTTTTGGAACCACTTGATTATGAATCACTTGGTACTTGCGAACCGTGCCTTATGGGTAAGATGACAAAAACACCGTTCTCCGGTACTATGGAGAGAGCAACAGATTTGTTGGAAAAGGTTTTTGACAAGTTCAAGGGATTGACTACGGTGAGACCTTCTCACCCGTAGTGATGCTTAAGTCTGTCCGAATCGTGTTAGCAATTGCCGCATTTTATAATTATGAAATTTGGCAGATGGATGTCAAAACTGCATTCCTGAATGGATTTCTAGAAGAAGAGTTGTATATGATGCAACCAGAAGGTTTTGTCGATCCAAAGGGAGCTAACAAAGTATGCTAGCTCCAGCAGTCCATTTATGGACTGGTGCAAGCTTCTCGGAGTTGGAATAAACGCTTTGATAGTGTGATCAAAGCATTTTGTTTTGTACAGACTTTTGGAGAAGCTTGTATTTACAAGAAAGTGAGTGGGAGCTCTGTAGCATTTCTGATATTTTATGTAGATGACATATTACTAATCGGAAATGATATAGAATTTCTGAATAGCATAAAGGGATACTTGAATAAGAGTTTTTCAATGAAAGACCTCGGTGAAGCTGCTTACATATTGGGCATTAAGATCTATAGAGATAGATCAATACGCTTAATTGGACTTTCACAAAGCACATACCTTGACAAAATTTTGAAGAAGTTCAAAATGGATCAAGCAAAGAAAGGATTCTTGCCTGTGTTACAAGGTGTAAGACTCAATGCCCGACCAATGCAGAAGATAGAGAGAAAATGAAAGATGTTCCCTATGCTTTAGCCATAGGCTCTATCATGTATGTAATGCTGTGTACCAGACCTGATGTGTGCCTTGCTATAAGTCTAGCAGGGAGGTACCAAAGTAATCCAGGAGTGGATCACTGGACAGCGGTCAAGAACATCCTGAAATACCTGAAAAGGACTAAGGATATGTTTCTCATATATGGAGGTGACAAAGAGCTCATAGTAAATGGTTACGTTGATGCAAGCTTTGACACTGATCTGGACGATTCTAAATCGCAAACCGGATACGTGTTTACATTAAACGGTGGAGCTGTCAGTTGGTGCAGTTCTAAACAAAGCGTTGTGGCGGGATCTATATGTGAAGCGGAGTACATAGCTGCTTCGGAAGCAGCAAACGAAGGAGTCTGGATGAAGGAGTTCATATCCGATCTAGGTGTCATACCTAGTGCATCGGGTCCAATGAAAATCTTTTGTGACAATACTGGTGCAATTACCCTGGCAAAGGAATCCAGATTTCACAAGAGAACCAAGCACATCAAGAGACGCTTCAATTCCATCCGGGATCTAGTCCAGATGGGAGACATAGATATTTGCAAGATACATACGGATCTGAATGTTGCAGACCCGTTGACTAAGCCTCTTCCATGAGCAAAACATGATCAGCACCAAAGCTCCATGGGTGTTAGAATCATTACTGTGTAATCTAGATTATTGACTCTAGTGCAAGTGGGAGACTGAAGGAAATATGCCCTAGAGGCAATAATAATGTTATTATTTTATTTCCTTATATCATGATAAATGTTTATTATTCATGCTAGAATTGTATTAACCGGAAACATAATACTTGTGTGAATACATAGACAAACCAAACGTCACTAGTATGCCTCTACTTGACTAGCTCATTAATCAAAGATGGTTATGTTTCCAAACCATCGACATGTATTGTCATTTGATTAAAGGGATCACATTATTAGGAGAATGATCCGATTGACATGACCCATTCCATTAGCTTAGCACCCAATCGTTTAGTATGTTGCTATTACTTTCTTCATGACTTATACATGTTCCTATGACTATGAGATTATGCAACTCCCGTTTGCCGGAGGAACACTTTGTGTGCTACCAAACGTCACAACGTAACTGGGTGATTATAAAGGAGCTCTACAGGTGTCTTCAAAGGTAAATGTTGGGTTGGCGTATTTCGAGATTAGGATTTGTCACTCCGATTGTCGGAGATGTATCTCTGGGCCCTCTCGGTAATGCACATCACATAAGCCTTGCAAGCATTGCAACTAATGAGTTAGTTGCGAGATGACGTATTACGAAACGAGTAAAGAGACTTGCCGGTAACGAGATTGAACTAGGTATTGAGATACCGACGATCGAATCTCGGGCAAGTAACATACCGATGACAAAGGGAACAACGTATGTTGTTATGCAGTCTGACCGATAAAGATCTTCGTAGAATATGTAGGAGCCAATATGAGCATCCACGTTCCGCTATTGGTTATTGACCGGAGACATGTCTCGGTCATGTCTACATTGTTCTCGAACCCGTAGGGTCCGCACGCTTAAGGTTTCGATGACAGTTATATTATGAGTTTATGGTTTTTGATGAGCCGAAGTTAGTTCGGAGTCCCGGATGTGATCACAGACATAACGAGGAGTCTCGAAATGGTCGAGACACAAATATTGATATATTGGAAGGCTATATTCGGACACCGGAAGTGTTCCGGGTGATTTCGTAGAAAACTGGAGTACCGGAGGGTTACCGGACCCCCCCCCCGGGAGAAGTAATGGGCCATATGGGCCTTAGTGGAGAAAGAGAAGGGCAGCCAGGGTGGGCCGCGCGCCTCCTCCCCCCTGGTCCGAATTGGACTAGGAGAGGGGGGCGGCGCCCCCCTTTCCTTCTCCTTCCCCACTTCCTTCCCCCTCCTAGTAGGAGTCCTACTCCTACTAGGAGGAGGACTCCTCCTTGGCGCGCCTATAGGGCCGGCCGGCCTCCTCCCCTTGCTCCTTTATATACGGGGGCAGGGGGCACCCCTAGACACACAAGTTGATCCACGTGATCGTTTTCTTAACCGTGTGCGGTGCCCCCTTCCACCATAATCCTTGATAATATTGTAGCGGTGCTTAGGCGAAGCCCTGCGACGGTAGAACATCAAGATCGTCACCATGCCGTCGTGCTGACGGAACTCTTCCCCAACACTTTGCTGGATCGGAGTCCGAGGATCGTCATCGAGCTGAACGTGTGCTAAAACTCGGAGGTGTCGTAGTTTCGGTGCTTGATCGGTCGGGCCGTGAAGACGTACGAGTACATCAACCGCGTTGTGCTAACGCTTCTATTGTCGGTCTACAAGGGTACGTAGATCACACTCTCCCCTCTCGTTGCTATGCATCACCATGATCTTGCGTGTGCATAGGAAATTTTTTGAAATTACTACGTTCCCCAACACTGGTGTGGGCACAGGCGAGTGAGGCCACCAGCTATATAGCCGTGGCGCGCCCGTGTGAACGTGTGCGAGGGAGGGGAGGCGTCGGCGCGCCGTCCCGTGACGCGCCGCCCGTGAGGAATCAATGGCAAGGCTGACCGGCGGCAGCCTTGCCATTGATTCCCGGTGGGAACCGAGGCCATTGGGGGAAGACGAGGTGCCGTGTCACTGACACGGCTGGCCCGTGACTTTTTCGCACCAAAACAGCTCGCCCCGACGCTCCCGGGCGCCCCCCAGCACGCCGGGTTCGGCCTGGGTCCGCCGGCGCTGTTTTCAGCCCAGGACGGCGAAAATCGGGCTCCTGGGGGCGCGACTGGGCCGTTTTTTCGGCGCCGGCACGAGAAAATCGCCTGGGGAGGCCTTCCTGGGGGCGCGGATGGAGATGCTCTTATATACCGCGGTGCAATGGAGTGGACTGCATGGAAGCCATGGCTTGCCTAGAAGGACTACGGAAGGCAATGTCGGGGACGAATCTACCCTTAATCATCGAGACGGATTGCAACTCGGTGACAAAGGCGCTCATCCTCTCGTCTATTGATAGATCGGAGGTTGGAACAATTGCAAAGGAGTTTCAAGCCATAAAAGGGAATAGAAAAGTTAGAGTTTGCAAAGTAGATAGAACGGACAATAGGTTAGCTCATAGTCTTGCCCAATTGGGGCGTAGAGAGTTGCGTGGTGGGGTTATACAAGGCACAGTGCCAACCTGCGTGTTGAGTGAAGCCTTGCACGATTGTACGAACTATATTTTCTCTGCTTAATTAATACAACTCTCTATTTCAAAAAAAACACAACTTTTTGTTCAATACGTTTCTCAGAACCACGTGTATATAATTAACTCAATATGTCATTATATTGCATTTTTTTCCCTGTGTGATTTCCATGGACTTGATGAAGAGGGCGTGCTTTCCTGTCAGCGGAAAAGAAAACCCTATAGGCTATAGTTGATCACGTAGAAATTTGCATCCACAAAGGTGTGAACTTGCTCAACTGTAAGATTGGGAAGTTTCCGATCAAATATCTTGGGCTACCGATTACGCACAAGAACCTGACCATAGCCGAATGGGCGCCCCTTTATGGCAAAGAGGTGAATCGGGTTAGTCCGTGGAGAGGGAGGTTTATGTCTTCGGCCGCTAGGTTAATTTTTACCAATTCTAGCTTATCCTCCCTTCCTCTCTTTACAATGGGCATGTTCCTCCTTGTCGACGGAGTGCATGCCAAGCTTGACACGCTGCGCGCCCGGTTCTTTTGGGAAGGAACTGGGACGAAAGGCAAATACCACTTGGTAAAGTGGGCTGCGGTTTGCAGACCGAAGAAATTCGGTGGTTTGAGGATCACGGACTCGAAACTTATGAACGTTGCCCTGCTCACCAAATGGTGGTGGCGCCTTGCTCAAAATGAGAAGGGTCTCTGGGAGGAGATTCTTCGGGCAAAATATTTCCTGGACGGCAATCTTTTTAAGGCCAAGTCCAAGGGATCGTCGTTTTGGAATGGCATCCAAGCGGTGAGACCAACATTTGCGGTTGGGGCCCACTTTTCAGTCAACAACGGAGCGTCCACGCGATTCTGGCTGGACGGTTGGAGGGGCCAAACTCCATTGGGGCAATCACATCCGGAGTTGTACCAGCTCGCCACGGACACACACATTTTGGTCGCTGGCGCCCTTAGAGTGCACCCTCCGGCGATCTCCTTCTTCAGGCCTCTAGAGGCAGGAGAGGCTCAAGCTTGGAATGCACTGGTGGCTGAGCTCGAGGGGAAGAGGCTCAGCCAGGATAATGATGAGATCTCATGGAGGCTTACTACGTCATGAAAATTCTCAGTCAAATCCTTATTTGAGAAGCTTATAGAGGGGAATGAGCTTGACATGGCTAGGGGGCTGTGGAAGGCTGGCATTCCCCTCAAGATTAATATTTTTATGTGACAAATGTTCCGCAATTGCCTTCCAACCTCGGATAATGTGGCCAAGCGCAACGGTCTGGTGAATGGGACATGCGCCATCTGTGGTCTTGGGGAGGACGCTAACCACGTATTCTTCAGATGTTGTCTCGCTAGATTTGCGTGGAGTGCGGTCAGAGATACTTTTAATCAGAATTGAAACCCGCAAACTAGCGCCGATCTTCTTAACCTGTTATCCGCACAGAGGGGCGTGAATGCGAGGGTGGTATGGCGCTGCGTAGGGGCGATGCTTTGGTCCATTTGGACCGTGAGGAACAAAATTACTATCGAGCACAAGTTTCCTGCTCACCCGGCTGAGATTCTTTTCAAATGTCATCTTTTCCTACAGGCTTGGGTGCCATTGGGGAAGCAGCGTGACGAGGAGCACATGATCGAGACTATGGAGCAGATCAAGTTGTGCATGACGAGAGCAAGACTTCAAGAACAACACGCTTGAGCCTTTTGTGTTTAGTTAGTTGTGTCGCGAACTATGTTATGATCTTTCTTCGCTTGTTTGAACCTCTAGCTTTATCTTTGCCTGGACGTTGAGCCCGCTGAACTGAGATCGATTTGGTTTGTAATCTTAAACCTTATGTGAATGCTACCATGTGGCTTTATTAACTTAAAGCCGGACGCTTCGTGCGTCTTCGTTCCAAAAAAAAAAGTGGCTCAAGGCCTATCTTATGCCATATACACATTGCTCCGCTTTCTCCTGCAAAGAAGAGTTACTACTTACCTGCTCAAAAAAAAGAGTCACTACTTACGTGCATATGAGTCGGTTTGGTGCACCATATTCCATGTTAGACAAGGACCCGCAATGGGGTTAGCTGACAAGTGGGGCCCATTCCTCAAACCACAACAAATGCAATCATAGTGCAACATATTGTGCGGAACACGGGTGATCACGCATGTGTTTGCGTGGAATACAAAACAAAAGGTGCCAGGTTCGAAATGTGAAAAATTACACGCACAAATGGCTACCATATATCATGCCAAATGTGTACATGGCCAGGTTGAGCTTAATCTGTATTGGGACGTCTTTCATTTGACCCAAAATGTTTATGTAAAAAAATTCCTCTGTTCGGGATCTTGCAAAACCAAGAAACGTAGGGCGTGCTTCCCTACGCGGTCGAGTCTTTTAGGTACTTACTACTCGGTCATCCTGTTAGATTGGTGGTGCACACTTCCTCCTCCCACTTACCAACGGGCCCATCAAGACACAACTACTCCGAGCTCTCCTAGCGAGATGTGTGCATATTGTCAGGGGTTAGATGCGCCATATGTCAATGGATGGCTTATCATGATGGGAGCGAGTAGAATGTCGTCGGTGCCCAGAAACGGGATGAGGTATAGACACGAACGCCGGCGTACTTTACCCAGGTTCGGGGCTCTCCTAGGAGATAACACCCCTAGTCCTGCTCCGCGGGGTCTCCGCATGATCACTATGGCAAAGTGAATACAAGGGCGCTCCTCGAGCTGTATGCTGAAGGTAGGAGAAGGCAGGGCTAGCTCTCCCCTCCCTCTATGATCTGGTCTAGTTCTAATGGGTCGGGACCCTTTGCATGGGTGCCCTGTGGGGTTTATATAGGCCTACCCTCAGGGGTACAATGGTAAACTGTCTGTGCGCAGGGCCCAACCGTCAGTCTCTTCGCCTGCCGGCCCTTCCGCCAACTGCTGAGGCCCGCCGACTGGTGGGCCCCGCTGACTGGTCTGGTACGGAGCCGACAGGCCGTACCCGCCGCTTGCGGGTCTTGTCGGCTGCTGATTACTGTAGTCGTGCTTCTAATGACGCAGGCTTGGTCATGGGGTCGTGGCTACAGCCCCGCCGTCTGGCGGGTGATCACTGTAGCCACTCCCTGTCTCGTCTGGTTAATGGCGCGGGGAACCCGTGGGAGGGGCAGGCCGACTCCCCGGGGCCGGCTCCCTACAGGTCCGACTGGTGGCGCTCTTGCCGTCTTCTGGACTCTCGCTGACCGGTAGGGTCCGTCGTCCGTGGACCGTACTGACAGGCCGTCGTGGGCACAGGACTCCGCCCACTGTTGCTGATGTCAGGGATGGCATGGCAACAGTGCCGCGCCAGACGGAGATCTCCATTGGTACAGCGCACTGTGGCCTAGCCATCTCCTGGAAAAGGGGAGGGAGTGGGCTTCACTGTTGCCACTCCCCGTCCCATCCCCTCTGATGAGGGCATGGGCTTTGTTGGTGCGTGGGCCGACTCCCCGTGTCCGGCTTCTCTGGAAGCCGCCAGGCGGGAGTCGGCCGATCTTGACCTCGCCTCTAGGACTCGGCTGCATGCAGGCAGCCGACTGTTCCTTCAGCCGTCCTCCAGAAGGCGGCTCTTCATCTGGCGTCTTGAGGGGCCCAGTCAGCCCCGATGTCTTGAAAGGTTTTGGGCCTCGGGTTAGCCTACCCGGGGCCCATTACTCCGACAGTAGTCCCCGAAGCTGATGAGGCGCCGCGGACGATCAACCGAGGAGCCTCAGCAGTTTCTTTCTCCGAGTGCTTGAGGTGAAAACCTCGTTCGATTTCTGCCGGGCCGACTGGCAAGAGTCGGACTCGCCCAATTTGACTTGTCCAAAAATTTTGAACGCCCTGGCGGGATCCCAGTGGCGTGCTTGCTAAGCTTCCAGGCCGCCGCCCATTTCGGGCTTGTCACGTGGCAACAAGCAACCGGGTCAGGCTGCTCTCCCACATGCGCGACGGGACATGCCTACAGGTGGGGCCCGCCACTACCACACCTCGGCGCGCGAGCGGATCCCCTGCGGCCGAAGCGGACGGTTGAGATTCCCGCGGAGTTACTGCGCAATAACTTTGCCCGATAAACATGGGGGGCGTGGGGTAGTGGGCGCAGTAGATCCTACAACCGCCCCCTCGGCTTCGCAACCCATGAGTCTATAAGTAGGGGGAGGGGGAGCGGCGGAGCACGCGCGCCCCGCCTCCTCATACTTCTTCTTCCTCTTCTTCTCTCTCGCCGCTGCGCCTCAAGCTACGTCGAGCGCTGCGGTGGTCCGCTCACAATGAGCTCTTCCTCCGCCGTCACGCCCCCTATGGCGCACTCCGGCACCTGGGACGGTTCGGAGGTCCACGACGATCACGTCGATTTCCTTTGTAAGACGCGTCGGCTGCCCGGCGAGGACCTCGTGCGGGTCCCCCTCGCGCGGAGGGGGGAAATCTCGCCGGCGCCGCAGGAGGACGAGCGGGTCGTCTTCCGCTCGCACTGCCTACGCGGCCTTGGCTTACCGGCGAGCAGGTTCTTCCGCTCTTTTCTTGAATTCTATGGTCTCCAGCCGCACCGCCTCACCCCCAACACGATGGTGTTGTTGTCCGCCTTCGTCACCAAGGCTTCCTCGGCATTCTCCCCACCATCGAGCTCTGGGGAGAGTTCTTCTACTCCAAGCTCGGCACCCAAGCCGCGAGCGTGCTGGCTCAGTGCGGCGCGTTCATCACCGTGCGGAGGTCGGCGGCTGACAACCCATTTCCCTCCATCAAGCTGATAAAGTCGGTGAAGATGTGGCAGCGGTCGTACTTCTACATGAAGAACGTCTCCGCGGAGGGCGACTGGGTCAACCTGCCGGCCTACGTAGCCGGCCCTCCGACGGGGAGGCAGCCCAACTGGTCGTATCGGGCCAGGACGCTGACACCCGCAGGAGCCGGCGCCGTCGCGCGACTCCGAGTGCTGACGCGGTCGGAGGGCCTGACCGGGCCGGATTTGCTGGCCACCTTCATGGCGCGCCGAGTGCTCCCACTCCAAGGTTGCCCCCACATGATTTGCCAGATGAGCGGGCATCGGGACCCGAGTCGGATGTGCACCAAGGAAATGCCTCACGAGGAGGTAGCCTATATGGTGAATTATCTTGCGAGCTGCGACCTCAAAGAAGAGTGGCAGTTCAGCAAGGAGCCGTATTCACGTGCCGCCCCTCCGCCTCTGGTGAGTCGTTTCTTTTTCTCTTTTTCTTTGACTCTCCCGACTTCTTCGTTGCCGAGTCCGTCTTGTCCGATCTGACCAGTCGGCTTTGGTCAGAACCCCCTCCTCCAGCCAGCAGCCGGCACCGTGGGGCCGGACCGCGAATTCCTCCCCGACCGAGCGGAGAGCGACGTTGATGACCCCGACTTGGGGGCGGCGGCCCTGGAGGACGACACCGAGGGAGGACGTGGCGCAGTGGGTGGCCTGAGACTTGGGGCCAGTCTCGAGGACTGGCCTGACGATGACGAGGAGGTCGCCCCGCGCCACCAGCCAGGAGCCGGCCAGCCGGGCGCGAGCTTGTCCGCCGCGCCGGACGCCCAAGGCGGCGCTAAGAAGCGCAGGGCCGGAACGAGCCTGTTCTACAGCCGGCCGAAGAAGCCCAAGAGCTCGGCCGCCGGCCAAAGAAGCCCAAGGGCTCGGCCGCGGTGACCAAGCGGGACGAAGCGGTCGCAAAGGCCAACCGCTTCCGCAAGGGGGTGAAGACGCCGCAGCTGGTTTCGGCGTAAGTGCTACCTTCCTTTGCACCTTCACTTTTTCTTCGTTGACTCCGTCTGAAATTCCTTTGCTTTGCATTCTTGACTTTAGGGCCCCACTCTCTCTCGAGAAGTCGGCCGCCGGCTCCGTCATGAAGTCGGCAGAGACCTCCTCCACTACCCGGCGGATTGATCCGGCCGCTGACCTCCGGGAGGCGACGGAGCGGAACGCGCGCGAGAAGCGGGAAGCCGCCCGCCTGAAGAAGGCGGAGGCCGCCGCCCTGAAGAAACTGGCGGAAGCCGAGGCCGCCAACACGGAGAAGAAACATGCTGAAGAATCCGCACACCGCCAGTCGGCGGTGTTCGTCATCCCTTTGAACTCTGCGCCGCCACCACCGGAGTTCACGGCGCAGACTAGGGAAGTCGGCATCGAGAACCCGATCATGGAGAGGGACGGCGACGATATCGCCACGCTAAACGTAATCGTGCCGCCACCGCCGCCGTCCGGGAGCGCGCCAGGCGGGCAGCCGGCGGACCCGCCGGTGCCACCAACTGAAGACGTGGTGGCGACGGGCCTGGCTCTCGAGGTCGGCACGCCGTCGCGCCACCGTCTCGCGAAAGCGGCCTTGGCGCCGCACCCTCTGGAGACCGGTTCCACGAGCTCCACGATCTCAGACACCGAGGCGATGAGCGCCGCGCCCACTGGGTGGGCGCGGGGAGGCGGGACGGGCCCGTTGAACTAGGCGCTTTTGGACGTCCAAGCCAAGCTCCGAGCCGAGGGAGATGCCATCAAGGAATGCACCAAGGCGTATCTGGCATCGCGAGCAGCCATCCGGGTATGCGTCCTTCCTTCTTTGTTTCTATTTCTTGTTCTTCTTTGTGGGGGCGCGCCAGCGCACCCACTGGGTGTAGTCCCCAAGTTTTGGGCCGGCTGCTGAGCAGGCGTCTCGGAATTCTAATCGATGAGTTCTGGGTACCAACACTTTGTCTGAAATTTTGTCGCAGGATTACCACAATCTTCGCGTGACCACCTTCAACACCAACGTTGAGGAGTTGGCCAAGCGAACCGCCGACTTGTCGGACAGCCGGGGTGAGTCCTCTTCCTTCTCTGCGGGGCCACGCTGGTGCACCCGCGGACTGTAGTCGCCGAGATTTGGGCCGACTGTTGAGCAGTCGGGACGGATCCCTCCGGCGACTATTCTTCTTTGGTGATGATTCCTTTCTTCGCGGGGGCGCGCTGGCGCACCCGCGCGCTGTAGTCCCCGAGATTCGGGCCGACTGCTGAGCAGTCGGGCTGGATCTCCCCGACGACCTTTCTTCCTAGTTGACGACTGACACCTTTTCTTCTTCTTCTTCAGAGGCCAACGCCGCCCTGCAGCAGCAGCTGGGCGAGGCCAACACCGCACTGAGTGTCAAGGAGGAGGAGTGCGGCCAGCTGGCGGGGGAGCGCGACCGGCTGGCTACACAGCTGGCGGAGCAGAAGGAGCTGCTCAAGAAGGCCCAGAAGGAGGCGGAGGACAAGGAGACCGCCCTCCTTGCCAAATTCGCGTCCGAGCATTGCTCCTGGACTGACACGGAGGCGACGCTGGTCTCCGGCTTCCATGCGATCGAAGATCACGTCAACGGTGAGTTTCCCCTCATTTTTCTTTTCTAAGCTGCCGACTGCTAGTTGAGTCGACCTCTAGTCTTTAATCTTGTTCTTCGCTCTTCTGCCTTGGCAGGCTTCTTCCCTGGCCACTTGGTCGCTACCAACCAAGCCATCGAAGCGGATCGCGAAGGGCGGAGGGCGGACGACGCACAGACCGCCGCCGACGCCCCCCGAACTCTTGGCGAACAGATCCTGAGCATCGAGGCCCGCCTTCAGCCGGCTCACCGGATGCTGCGCCGTCTTCAACGTGTTGGCGCCCAGGCGATTGCCGCCCTGCGGCCGGACATGCAGGCGCCACGCACCCGCAGTCGGACTGCCGACTGGCTGGAGGTAGCGGTTGGCCGCCTTGAGGCCTGGAAGGGCTCTTCGGCCCGGGCTGGAGCGCGCCGGGCCTTAGAGTTCGCCAAGGCGTGGTATCCTGGGCTGAGTCTAGCCCAGCTAGCCACGTTCCGGCTAGAAGGTCGGGCGGAGTTGGCAGTCGTGGAAGACGATCTCGTCAAGCGCGCATCATCGATCGCCGAATACACCGACACCAGCGTCTTCGTCCCAGAGCGAGCTGAGAACGGCGAGGAGGCGCCGCCGGAATGGTTCCGGCTGAACCCGGACGGCGGCAAGGACTCGGGGGAGGTGATTGACTCCAATGGCGAGGAAGAAGGCGAGGATGAGGAAGGAGACGAGGAGGAGGCGCCAGAGGTCGGAGCAGATGGCCAGCCCCAGCTCGACCGCGCCTCTAGCAACGAGCCGCGCCCAACCGAGCCAGCTGCTGCCAGAGGTGACCAAGCGGAGACCAACCAGCCGGCCGCTCCGGCAACTGGCACCGCCGACCCCTCCGGTCCTCTGAATCCGTCTGTAGTTTCCTAGGCTGCCACTTCATCTTTGTTTTTATCTGCTTAATAGTCTCAATGAACTTGTTAATTTGCACAATTCCACCCGTGGGGTGTATCTTGAACTTCTGTTTGAAGATTCGGCCAAGGGCCTTTTCTATGTAAATATTTCTCCGCGTTCTATCTCTTTTGCCTATTGCTCTTTGGCTTTTTCCTTTGCCGCCTTCCCTTGGTTGCCGTCTTGCCAGTCGGACAGCCGCTCTGCGGACTGTTGCTGGATCAAGTACTTAGCTTTTTTGGGAAGGCAAGTACTTAGCCGTTTAGAGTTTTTTTAGCAAGTTGATTAGAAAACGGCGAGCCGGCTGCTCAAGAGTCGGTTGTAAAAGGCTGGAAGCCGGCTTAAACTATGTACATGCTTTGAGTCCTTAGCCATTTTTCATGTGGACACCCATTCTACCTTACTCCTGCCCACCAGACAGTCGCTCTGCGAGCTGCGGCTTCTAACAGGAGACGGCTTAAGTGCCACACACTACTTGTCCGGCTGCAGGAAGTCATTTCATAGTACAAGACGGCAAGTCCCCGGGCCGACTAGTCGAACCCGGTGCCAAGCGGCATAACAAAGAATAACATACTCATAGGCATAATTCTTATCATATAGATAAAAGAGGGCAGTCCCCGAGCTCTTCTCGGGGGGCCCGAGGTCTTCGTACTTTAATACAAAAGGTAGCGTGGTACATACTGCATTAACTGTAAAATCTTCGGAGGAGGTTTGCATTCCATGGCCGCTCCGTCTCTTTGCCGGAGTCGTCCCTCTTGCGTGCTCGGGGCTTCTGAGCATCGATCAGGTAGTAGGAGTCGTTGCCCAACACTTTGCTGATGATGAAAGGGCCTTCCCAAGGTGCTGAGAGCTTGTGCTGGCCGGCTGTTCGCTGAATCAGCCGGAGCACAAGGTCTCCTTGGAAAGATCTCGGCTTGACCTTCCGGTTGTAGTATCGGTGTAGGCTCTGCTGGTAGATGCTGGACCGGCTGGGTGCCAACAGCCGGCCCTCTTCCAGTAGATCGACGTCGTCTTGACGTGCTTCTTCTGCTTCCTCTTTGGTGTACATGGTGATTCGAGGGGAGTCGAATTCTATGTCCGTTGGGATGACGGCTTCGGCACCGTAG
The DNA here is from genome assembly GCF_018294505.1 of Triticum aestivum. Taxonomy (NCBI): domain Eukaryota; kingdom Viridiplantae; phylum Streptophyta; class Magnoliopsida; order Poales; family Poaceae; genus Triticum; species Triticum aestivum. Next base: position 105,858,003 of record NC_057806.1, on the reverse strand, counting down.
ACGAGGAAGAAAGGCGTGAAGCCAGTTGACTTGTTTGGAGTTGTGCGCAGGCTCCGGAGGACGGCCGGCAGCTCGTCGAGCCAACAGCCGGCCGAACGCTCCAGAGGCTCGACCAGTCGAGGCTTGATGCCGGACAGGATGAGGCCGTTTGCTCGCTCTACCTAGCCGTTGGACTACGGATGGGCGACGGACGCTAAGTCCAGTCGAATGCCCTACGTCGCGCAGAAACGGGCCAAGGAACCTTTGGCAAAGTTCGTGTCGTTGTCGGTGATGATGTTGTGCGGTATGCCGTACCGAATTGTGATGTCGGAGATGAAGGTCATAGCAGTCGGACCATTCAACTTCTTGATCGGTTTTGCTTCTATCCACTTGGTGAATTTGTCCACTGCGACAAGTAAGTGAGTTAAGCCGCCTCGTGCCATCTTGAATGGTCCCACCATGTCCAGGCACCAAACAGCAAAGGGCCAGGCAATGGGGATAGTCTTGAGTGAAGAAGCCGACTGATGTGGCTTGGAGCGGAACTTCTGGCACCCTTTGCATTTTTGGACCAAGGCCTTGGCGTCTTCAAGAGCAGTCGGCCAGAAGAAACCATGGTGGAAGGCTTTGGCGACGAGTGCCCTTGAAGCCGCGTGGTGGCCACACTCGCCTTGATGGATGTCCTTGAGAATTGCTTGGCCTTGCTCCGGCTCCACGCAGCGCTGGTAGACACCAGTGACACTGCATCTTGCAAGCTCTCTGTTGACTATGGTGTAGGTTATCGCCCGGCGTTGCACTTGTCGATCTAAGATCTCATCAGTTGGCAGCTCTTTGTTCACCAGGAATTTGAGGATGGGTTGGGACCACGAAGGGGCTGCAATTTCTGCAACTCTCAGGACTGTGACTTGGACGAGGGCGGTTGGGCCGGGAGGTGGTGGGTTGGAGTCGGCAGCTGCTTGCTGTGTCGATGAAGTCCCCGGGCCGATTGGCGCAGTCCACGGGCCGGGCTCTGGAGTCTCCGAGCCGACCGCCGCAGTCCTCGGGCCGGGTGCGACTGCCACGATCCCCGCGCCGCCTACCGGAATACTCGTGCCATCTGTGGGGGCTCTCGAGTCGGATCCGACTGCTTCAGGAGGAGCTGGCACGAAGATAGTGTCTGACTCTGGCGATGGCTTGACAGACGGCTTGAGGAGGCGTTGAAGGGCGACGCCGGACGGTATTGCTTGACGGGTGGAGCCGGTTCGTGCCAGGGCGTCTGCTTGATCGTTGTCGTTTCTTGGCACATGGAGGAACTCGCACCCCTCAAAATATCCACTGAGTTGCTATACGAGGAAGCGGTAGCTCGCCATGTTTGCGTCTTTGGCGTCCCAATCGCCTGACGACTGCTGGACCACCAAGTCGGAGTCACCATAGCACAGGATCCGGTGAATGCCAAGCTCTTTGGCCAACCGGAGCCTGTGAATGAGTGCCACGTATTTGGCGACGTTGTTGGAGGAAGCAAAATGGATTTGCAGCACATATTTGAGCTTGTCGCCTTCGAGAGAGGTGAGGACGATGCCGGCTCCCAAGCCGGTGCATATCTTGGAGCTGTCGAAATGCATTCGCCAATGGGTGGAGTCGGGCGCAGGCGGCAGATACTGGGTCTCGGCCCAGTCGACGAGGAAGTCGGGCAGCGCTTGCGACTTGATGGCAGTGCGAGGCTGGTAGTAGATGGTGTAGGGGGCCAAATCTATGGCCCATTTGGCCACTCGGCCCGAAGCATCCCGGCTCCCGATGATCTCGGCTAGTGGAGCTGTGCAGACGACAGTGATTGGATGTTCTTGGAAGTAAGGCTTCAATTTTTTGGCGGCAAAGTGCACGCCGTAGCACATCTTCTGGTAGTGGGGGTAGTTTTGCTTGGAGGTCGACAACACTTCACTCAAATAATATACCGGTCTCTGGACTGGTAGTGCCTTGCCTTCCTCCTTGCGCTCTACCACGATGACTGTGCTGACTACTCGGCTGGTGGCGGCGATGTAGAGGAGCATGGGTTCCTTAGGAGTCGGAGCCTCCAGGACAGGTGGAGTAGTCAACATCTTCTTCAGTTGGAGAAAAGCTTCGTCTGCCTTGTGGTTCCACTCGAAAAAGTGGTCTTCTTCATGAGTCGGTATAGGGGGAGAGCCTTCTCGCCCAGCCGACTGATGAATCGGCTGATGGATGCCAAATAGCCGGTGAACTTTTGTATGTCCAACAGTCGGCTGAGTACCTCCATCCTCTCAATGGCCTTGATCTTCATAGGGTTGCACTCTATGCCGCGTTCAGAGACCAAGAAGCCAAGAAGCTGGCCGGCTGGTACTCCGAAGACGCATTTCTCCGGGTTGAGCTTGATTTGAAATCGGCGCAAGTTCTCAAAGGTCTCCTTAAGGTCTTCCAGCAGTGTTCCGTGCTTCTCCATCTTCACCACCACATCGTCCACGTAAACATGGGCATTTCTGCCGAGTTTCTTGAGGAGTCACTTCTGCATGCAACGTTGGAAGGTGGTGCCGGCATTCCTCAAGCCGAACGTCATGGTCAAGTAGCAGAAGGCTCCAAACGACGTGATGAAGGCGGTCTTCAGCCTATCGGCCGGGTTCAACTTGATCTGGTGATATCCTGAATATGCATTCAAGAAACTCAACAGCTCGCATCCGGCTGTGGAGTCTATCACTTGGTCGATCCTTGGTAAAGCGAACAGGTCCTTGGGGCATGCTTTGTTGAGGCTAGTGTAGTCAATACACATTCGCCATTTCTTGTTCTTCTTCAGTACTAGGACCGGGTTGGCTAACCATTCTGGAAAGAACACTTCCATGATGAAGTCGACTGCCAGCAGTCGGGCTATCTCTTCTCCAACAACTCTTCTCTTCTCTTCTGACAAGCGGCGCAAGGGCTACCTGACTGGCTTGGCATCAGACCGGACATGTAATTTGTGCTCGGCAAAATCCGTTGGGACACCTGGCATGCCTTTGGGGGACCATGCAAAGATGTCCCGATTCTCACAGAGGAAATCGACGAGCTCGCCTTCCTATTTGCTGTCGAGGTTTGCACCTACGATAGTGTACCTCTCCGGGTGCTCCGGGTCCAAAGGTACCTTCTTTGTTTCTTTGGCCGGCTTGAACGAGCCCTCAGCTTCCGACTCCTTGGGATCGGGCGACATCTCTGGCTGCTTGCTTGCCATCGCCACAACCCGATCAAGGAGCCGCTTCTCAGCTGCGAACACGAGGGACTCGGCCAGCCGACTGCTTTCTGTTGCGCAGGCGGACGACTTCCTGTAGTCGCCAGCTATGGTCAGAATCCCCTTGGAACTCGGCATCTTCATCTTGAGGTAGGCATAATGGGGGACAGCCATGAACTTGGCTAGGGCAGGCCGGCCGAGTAACGCATGGTATGGACTCTCGAGGTCCACCACCTCAAACCAAACTGACTCTCGACGGAAATGATCTTTGTCCCCAAAGAGGACGTCAATCAGAATTTTGCCGATTGGTGAGCAGGAAAGGCCAGGAACTATGCCATGGAACACTGTCCGACTGGACTGAAGCTACCTCTGTCTGATTCCTAATTTCTCCATGGTATCCTTGTACAGGATGTTGATGCTGCTGCCGCCGTCTATCAGGACTCTGGAGAAGCGAGCAGCTCACTTGTTCGTGGCAAAGGTGGCGTCCAAAACCAACGCATAGGAGCCGGGTTTGGGCATTACTTCTGGGTGGTTTGCTCTGCTCCAACTGATGGGCTTCTCAGACCAATGCATGAACTCTGGCGTCTCAGATGCTACTGCATTCACCTCTTGCTGCTGCTGCCGCCTGCTGCGTCGATCATCGGCCATGCTGGTGAACACGACATAGGCTCCATACTCTTCTGGGTACTCGTCGTGTATCGCGCCGACTGGTCTGAGCGCCGGCTGCTGGGGCGGAGGAGGAGGCGGCTGCCCAGCAGGTGGGGGAGGCAAAAGGTCGTCTCCCTTCGCGATCCTGGTGAGCCAGTGGCACTTCCGAGTGGTGTGGTTGGACGGCTTCGTGCCACTATGGAATTTGCAGGGTCCATCCAAAATCTGCTCATATGAGAAAGCTGGCTGCCAGTTGGGCTTGCCGCCCTTCTGGCATTTGGGCGGAGGCTGCCCTTCCGGCTGCTGGTCTTCGACTGTCGCCACCTGCTGACTGGTGGAAGCCGTCTGTGGGGCTTTGCGCTTGTGGTCGTTCTACTGTTGACGCCGACTGGCGTCTCCAGCCGGGGTTTGAGGAGCCTGAGGAGCCACCTTGCCCGTCGCACTAACTTGGATGTTCGCCTTCATGGAGGAGTCGGCCGTGGAATATTTGTCTACAATGATCAGCAGCTCGTCGAGGGTCTCCGGCTCATCGCAGAGAAGCCTGTGCTTGAGGAGGGTTCCCTCTCGGCATCCTGCAGTGAAGTACTCAATGGCCCGCACCTCGTGCACGCCCTCGCAGGAGTTGCGGAGCTCGGCCCAGCGCGTGAGGTAGTCGTGAGTTGACTCGTTGGGGCCTTGCACGCACAAGGGGAGCTGGCTTGGGTGGCCGCTTGTACGTGCTGGTGAAGTTGCAGACGAAGGTGTCGGTGAAGTCGACCCAACTGTTGATGCTGTGGGGCTTCAAGTTGTTCAGCCATGTCCGTGCCGTGCCCTGGAGCATGAGCGGAACGTACTTCACGGCAACATGCTTGTTGCCGTTTGCTATGCTGACGGGCGTGGAGTAGCCGACTAGCCAGTCTTCCAGCTTCACGGAGCCGATGTATTTGGGTGTGTCTCTTGGGAGCGTGAACCCTTTAGGGAAGGGCTCGTCTCGAATGCGGGGGCCAAAACACGGTGGACCCAACTCATCTTCTTCTTCAAGTGCCAGGGATCGGTGGAGACGGTCGATCCCGTGGCGAGCGTCATTCTCTCCGACTCCCTCTAGGCGGCCAAGCCGGTCGCCGAGCGTCGGGTGATCAACAGGCGGCGGGAAGACTCGCCTTTCCCTGCAAGGGGGAGGAGGCGGACAGTCGTCCCGTCGTTCCATTGTTCTTGGGCGGCCGTCTTGGTCGCGCTCTATGGTGATACGAGTGAAGGAAATATGCCCTAGAGGCAATAATAAAGTTATTATTTATTTCCTTATATCATGATAAATGTTTATTATTCATGCTAGAATTGTATTAACCGGAAACATAATACATGTGTGAGTACATAGACAAACAAAGTGTCACTAGTATGCCTCTACTTGACTAGCTCGTTAATCAAAGATGGTTATGTTTCCTAACCATGAACAATGAGTTGTTATTTGATTGACGGGATCACATCATTAAGTGAATGATCTGATTGACATGACCCATTCCATTAGCTTAGCACCCGATCGTTTAGTATGTTGCTATTGCTTTCTTCATGACTTATACATGTTCCTATAACTATGAGATTATGCAACTCCCGTTTACCGGAGGAACACTTTGGGTACTACCAAACGTCACAACGTAACTGGGTGATTATAAAGGAGTACTACAGGTGTCTCCAAAGGTACATGTTGGGTTGGCGTATTTCGAGATTAGGTTTTGTCACTCCGATTGTCGGAGAGGTATCTCTGGGCCCTCTCGATAATGCACATCACTTAAGCCTTGCAAGCATTGCAACTAATGAGTTAGTTGCGGGATGATGTATTACAGAACGAGTAAAGAGACTTGCGAGTAACGAGATTGAACTAGGTATTGGAATACCGACGATCGAATCTCGGGCAAGTAACATACCGATGACAAAGGGAACAATGTATGCTGTTATGCGGTCTGACCGATAAAGATCTTCGTAGAATATGTAGGAGCCAATATGGGCATCCAGGTCCCGCTATTGGTTATTGACCGGAGACATGTCTCGGTCATGTCTACATTGTTCTCGAACCCGTAGGGTCCGCACGCTTAAGGTTACGATGACAGTTTTATTATGAGTTTATGCATTTTGATGTACCGAAGGTTGTTCGGAGTCCCGGATGTGATCACGGACGTGACGAGGAGTCTCGAAATGGTCGAGACATAAAGATTGATATATTGGAAGCCTATGTTTGGATATCGGAAGTGTTCCGGGTGAAAATCGGGATTTTACCGGAGTACCGGGAGGTTACCGGAACCCCCCGGGAGCTATATGGGCCTTTATGGGCCTTAGTGGAAAAGAGAAGGAGCAGCCCATAGTGGGCCACACGCCCCTCCCCTCCCTTGGTCCGAATTGGACAAGGAGAGGGGGCCGGCCCCCCTCTCTCTTTTCCCCCCTCCGCGAGTCCTATTCCAACTAGGATTGGGGGGGGGGGAATCCTACTCCCAGAGGGAGTAGGACTCTCCTGGCGCACCTATGAGGGTCGGCCAGCCTCCCCCCTTTAGTCCTTTATATACGGTGGCAGGGGCACCCCAGAGACACACAAGTTGATCCACGTGATCATATTCTTAGCCGTGTGCGGTGCCCCCTTCCACTATAGTTCTCGATAATATTGTAGCGGAGTTTAGGCGAAGCCCTGCTGCAGTAGTGCATCAAGATCGTCACCACGCCGTCGTGCTGACGGAACTCTTCCCCGACACTTTGCTGGATCGGAGTCCGGGGATCGTCATCGAGCTGAACGTGTGCTAAAACTCGGAGGTGCCGTAGTTTCGGTGCTTGATCGGTCGGGCCGTGAAGACGTACGACTACATCAACCAAACGCTTCCGTTGTCGATCTACTAGGCATGTAGATCACTCTCCCCTCCTCTCGTTGCTATGCATCACATGATCTTGCGTGTGCGTAGGAAAATTTTGAAATTACTACGTTCCCCTTCAGTGGCATCCGAGCCTTGGTTTTATATGTTGATGTTATATGCACGAGTAGAACACAAGTGAGTTGTGGGCGATATAAGTCATACTGCTTACCAGCATGTCATACTTTGGTTCGGCGGTATTGTTGGATGAAGCGGCCCGGACCGACATTACGCGTACGCTTACGCGAGACCGGTTCTCCCGACGTGCTTTGCACAGAGGTGGCTTGCGGGTGACAGTTTCTCCAACTTTAGTTGAATCGAGTGTGGCTACGCCCGGTCCTTGCGAAGGTTAAAACAGCACCAACTTGACAAACTATCGTTGTGGTTTTGATGCGTAGGTAAGATTAGTTCTTGCTTAAGCCCGTAGCAGCCACGTAAAACTTGCAACAACAAAGTAGAGGACGTCTAACTTGTTTTTGCAGGGCATGTTGTGATGTGATATGGTCAAGACATGATGCTGATTTTATTGTATGAGATGATCATGTTTTGTAACCGAGTTATCGGCAACTGGCAGGAGCCATATGGTTGTCGTTTTATTGTATGCAATGCAATCACGATGTAATGCTTTACTTTATCACTAAGCGGTAGCGATAGTCGTGGAAGCACAAGCTTGGCGAGACGACAACGATGCTACGATGGAGATCAAGGTGTCGCGCCGGTGACGATGGTGATCACGACGGTGCTTCGGAGATGGAGATCACAAGCACAAGATGATGATGGCCATATCATATCACTTATATTGATTGCATGTGATGTTTATCTTTTATGCATCTTATCTTGCTTTGATTGACGGTAGCATTATAAGATGATCTCTCACTAAATTATCAAGAAGTGTTCTCCCTGAGTATGCACCTTTGCGAAAGTTCTTCGTGCTGAGACACCACGTGATGATTGGGTGTGATAGGTTCTACGTTCAAATACAACGGGTGCAAAACAGTTGCACACGCGGAATACTCAGGTTATACTTGACGAGCCAAGCATATACAGATATGGCCTCGGAACACGGAGACCGAAAGGTCGAGCGTGAATCATATAGTAGATATGATCAACATAGTGATGTTCACCAATGAAACTACTCTATCTCACATGATGATCGGACATGGTTTAGTTGATTTGGATCACGTAATCACTTAGAGGGTTAGAGGGATGTCTATCTAAGTGGGAGTTCTTTAAGTAAATTAACTGAACTTAAATTTATCATGAAACTTAGTACCTGATAAGTATCTTGCTTGTTTATGCTTGTTTGTAGATAGATGGCTCGTGCTGTTGTTCCGTTGAATTTTAATGCGTTCCTTGAGAAAGCAAAGTTGAAAGATGATGGTAGCAATTACACGGACTGGGTCCGTAACTTGAGGATTATCCTCATTGCTGCACAGAAGAATTACGTCCTGGAAGCACCGCTGGGTGCCAGGCCTGCTGCAGGAGCAACGCCGGATGTTATGAACGTCTGGCAGAGCAAAGCTGATGACTACTCGATAGTTCAGTGTGCCATGCTTTACGGCTTAGAATCGGGACTTCAACGACGTTTTGAACGTCATGGAGCATATGAGATGTTCCAGGAGTTGAAGTTAATATTTCAAGCAAATGCCCGGATTGAGAGATATGAAGTCTCCAATAAGTTCTATAGCTGCAAGATGGAGGAGAACAGTTCTGTCAGTGAGCATATACTCAAAATGTCTGGGTATAATAATCACTTGATTCAATTGGGAGTTAATCTTCCAGATGATTGCGTCATTGACAGAATTCTCCAATCACTGCCACCAAGCTACAAGAGCTTCGTGATGAACTATAATATGCAAGGGATGAATAAGACTATTCCCGAGCTCTTCGCAATGCTGAAAGCTGCGGAGGTAGAAATCAAGAAGGAGCATCAAGTGTTGATGGTCAACAAGACCACTAGTTTCAAGAAAAAGGGCAAAGGGAAGAAGAAGGGAAACTTCAAAAAGAACGGCAAGCAAGTTGCTACTCAAGAGAAGAAACCCAAACCTGGACCTAAGCCTGAAACTGAGTGCTTCTATTGCAAGCAGACTGGTCACTGGAAGCGGAACTGCCCCAAGTATTTGGCGGATAAGAAGGATGGCAAGGTGAACAAAGGTATATGTGATATACATGTTATTGATGTGTACCTTACTAATGCTCGCAGTAGCACCTGGGTATTTGATACTGGTTCTGTTGCTAATATTTGCAACTCGAAACAGGGACTACGGATTAAGCGAAGATTGGCTAAGGACGAGGTGACGATGCGCGTGGGAAACGGTTCCAAAGTCGATGTGATCGCAGTCGGCACGCTACCTCTACATCTACCTTCGGGATTAATATTAGACCTAAATAATTGTTATTTGGTGCCAGCGTTAAGCATGAACATTATATCTGGATCTTGTTTGATGCGAGACGGTTATTCATTTAAATCAGAGAATAATGGTTGTTCTATTTATATGAGTAATATCTTTTATGGTCATGCACCCTTGAAGAGTGGTCTATTCTTATTGAATCTCGATAGTAGTAACACACATATTCATAATGTTGAAGCCAAAAGATGCAGAGTTGATAATGATAGTGCAACTTATTTGTGGCACTGCCGTTTAGGTCATATCGGTGTAAAGCGCATGAAGAAACTCCATACTGATGGACTTTTGGAACCACTTGATTATGAATCACTTGGTACTTGCGAACCGTGCCTCATGGGCAAGATGACCAAAACACCGTTCTCCGGTACTATGGAGAGAGCAACAGATTTGTTGGAAATCATACATACAGATGTATGTGGTCCGATGAATATTGAGGCTCGTGGCGGATATCGTTATTTTCTCACCTTCACAGATGACTTAAGCAGATATGGGTATATCTACTTAATGAAACATAAGTCTAAAACGTTTGAAAAGTTCAAAGAATTTCAGAGTGAAGTTGAAAATCATCGTAACAAGAAAATAAAGTTTCTACGATCTGATCGTGGAGGAGAATATTTGAGTTACGAGTTTGGTGTACATTTGAAAAATTGTGGAATAGTTTCGCAACTCACGCCACCCGGAACACCACAGCGCAAGGTGTGTCCGAACGTCGTAATCGTACTTTACTAGATATGGTGCAATCTATGATGTCTCTTACTGATTTACCGCTATCGTTTTGGGGATACGCTCTAGAGACGGCCGCATTCACATTAAATAGGGCACCATCAAAATCCGTTGAGACGACGCCTTATGAACTGTGGTTTGGCAAGAAACCAAAGTTGTCGTTTTTGAAAGTTTGGGGCTGCGATGCTTATGTGAAAAAGCTTCAACCTGATAAGCTCGAACCCAAATCGAAGAAATGTGTCTTCATAGGATATCCAAAGGAGACTATTGGATACACCTTCTATCACAGATCCGAAGGCAAGACTTTTGTTGCTAAATTCGGAAACTTTCTAGAGAAGGAGTTTCTCTCGAAAGAAGTGAGTGGGAGGAAAGTAGAACTTGACGAGGTAACTGTACCTGCTCCCTTATTGGAAAGTAGTACATCACAGAAAACCGTTTCTGTGACACCTACACCAGTGAGTGAGGAAGCTAATGATGATGATCATGAAACTTCAGGACAAGATACTACTGAACCTCGTAGATCAACCAGAGTAAGATCCGCGCTAGAGTGGTACGGTAATCCCGTTCTGGAAGTCATGCTACTAGATCATGATGAACCTACGAACTATGAAGAAGCGATGGTGAGCCCATATTCCGCAAAGTGGCTTGAAGCCATGAAATCTGAGATGGGATCCATGTATGAGAACAAAGTATGGACTTTGGTTGACTTGCCCGATGATCGGCAAGCAATTGAGAATAAATGGATCTTCAAGAAGAAGACTGACGCTGACGGTAATATTACTGTCTACAAAGCTCGACTTGTCGCAAAAGGTTTTCGGCAAGTTCAAGGGATTGACTATGATGAGACCTTCTCACCCGTAGCGCTGCTTAAGTCTGTCCGAATCATGTTAGCAATTGCCGCATTTTATGATTATGAAATTTGGCAGATGGATGTCAAAACTGCATTCCTAAATGGATTTCTAGAAGAAGAGTTGTATATGATGCAACCAGAAGGTTTTGTCGATCCAAAGGAAGCTGACAAAGTATGCAAGCTCCAGCGATCCATTTATGGACTGGTGCAAGCCTCTCAGAGTTGGAATAAACGTTTTGATAGTGTGATCAAAGCATTTGGTTTTATACAGACTTTTGGAGAAGCCTGCATTTACAAGAAAGTGAGTGGGAGCTCTATAGCATTTCTGATATTATATGTAGATGACATATTACTAATTGGAAATAATATAGAATTTCTGGATAGCATAAAGGAATACTTGAATAAGAGTTTTTCAATGAAAGACCTCGGTGAAGCTGCTTACATATTAGGCATTAAGATCTATAGAGATAGATCAAGACGCTTAATTGGACTTTCACAAAGCACATACCTTGACAAAATTTTGAAAAAGTTCAAAATGGATCAAGCAAAGAAAGGGTTCTTGCCTGTGTTACAAGGTGTGAAGTTGAGTAAGACTCAATGCCCGACCACTGCAGAAGATAGAGAGAATATGAAAGATGTTCCCTATGCTTCAGCCATAGGCTCTATCATGTATGCAATGCTGTGTACCAGACCTGATGTGTGCCTTGATATAAGTCTAGCAGGGAGGTACCAAAGTAATCCAGGAGTGGATCACTGGACAGCGGTCAAGAACATCCTGAAGTACTTGAGAAGGACTAAGGACATGCTTCTCGTATATGGAGGTGACAAAGAGCTTATCGTAAAAGGTTACGTTGATGCAAGCTTTGACACTGATCCGGACGATTCTAAATCACAAACCGGATACGTGTTTACATTAAACGGTGGAGCTGTCAGTTGGTGCAGTCCTAAACAAAGCGTTGTAGCGGGATCTACATGTGAAGCGGAGTACATAGCTGCTTCGGAAGCAGCAAATGAAGGAGTCTAGATGAAGGAGTTCATATCCGATCTAGGTGTCATACCTAGTGCATCGGGTCCAATGAAAATCTTTTGTGACAATACTGATGCAATTGCCTTGGCAAAGGAATCCAGATTTCACAAGAGAACCAAGCACATCAAGAGACGCTTCAATTCCATCCGGGATCTAGTCCAGGTGGGAGACATAGAGATTTGCAAGATACATACGGATCTGAATGTTGCAGACCCGTTGACTAAGCCTCTTCCACGAGCAAAACATGATCAGCACCAAGGCTCCATGGGTGTTAAAATCATTACTGTGTAATCTAGATTATTGACTCTAGTGCAAGTGGGAGACTGAAGGAAATATGCCCTAGAGGCAATAATAAAGTTATTATTTATTTCCTTATATCATGATAAATGTTTATTATTCATGCTAGAATTGTATTAACCGGAAACATAATACATGTGTGAGTACATAGACAAACAAAGTGTCACTAGTATGCCTCTACTTGACTAGCTCGTTAATCAAAGATGGTTATGTTTCCTAACCATGAACAATGAGTTGTTATTTGATTGACGGGATCACATCATTAAGTGAATGATCTGATTGACATGACCCATTCCATTAGCATAGAACCCGATCGTTTAGTATGTTGCTATTGCTTTCTTCATGACTTATACATGTTCCTATAACTATGAGATTATGCAACTCCCGTTTACCAGAGGAACACTTTGGGTACTACCAAACATCACAACGTAACTGGGTGATTATAAAGGAGTACTACAGGTGTCTCCAAAGGTACATGTTGGGTTGGCGTATTTTGAGATTAGGTTTTGTCACTCCGATTGTCGGAGAGGTATCTCTGGGCCCTCTCGGTAATGCACATCACTTAAGCCTTGCAAGCATTGCAATTAATGAGTTAGTTGCGGGATGATGTATTACAGAACAAGTAAAGAGACTTGCCGGTAACGAGATTGAACTAGGTATTGGAATACCGACGATCGAATCTCGGGCAAGTAACATACCGATGACAAAGGGAACAACGTATGCTGTTATGCGGTCTGACCGATAAAGATCTTCGTAGAATATGTAGGAGCCAATATGGGCATCCAGGTCCCGCTATTGGTTATTGACCGGAGACATGTCTCGGTCATGTCTACATTGTTCTCGAACCCGTAGGGTCCGCACGCTTAAGGTTACGATGGCAGTTTTATTATGAGTTTATGCATTTTGATGTACCGAAGGTTGTTTGGAGTCCCGGATGTGATCACGGACGTGACGAGGAGTCTCGAAATGGTCGAGACATAAAGATTGATATATTGGAAGCCTATGTTTGGATATCGGAAGTGTTCCAGGTGAAAATCGGGATTTTACCGGAGTACCGGGAGGTTACCAGAACCCCCCGGGAGCTATATGGGCCTTTATGGGCCTTAGTGGAAAAGAGAAGGAGCAGCCCATAGTGGGCCGCGCGCCCCTCCCCTCCCTTGGTCCGAATTGGACAAGGAGAGGGGGCCGGCCCCCCTCTCTCTTTTCCCCCCTCCGTGAGTCCTATTCCAACTAGGACTGGGGGGGGGGGAATCCTACTCCCAGAGGGAGTAGGACTCTCCTGGCGCACCTATGAGGGCCGGCCAGCCTCCCCCCTTTAGTCCTTTATATACGGAGGCAGGGGCACCCCAGAGACACACAAGTTGATCCACGTGATCATATTCTTAGCCGTGTGCGGTGCCCCCTTCCACTATAGTCCTCGATAATATTGTAGCGGAGTTTAGGCGAAGCCCTGCTGCAGTAGTGCATCAAGATCGTCACCACGCCATCGTGCTGACGGAACTCTTCCCCGACACTTTGCTGGATCGGAGTCCGAGGATCGTAATCGAGTTGAACGTGTGCTAAAACTCGGAGGTGCCGTAGTTTCGGTGCTTGATCGGTCGGGCCGTGAAGACGTAGGACTACATCAACCAAACGCTTCCGTTGTCGATCTACTAGGTATGTGGATCACACCCCCCTCTCGTTGCTATGCATCACATGATCTTGCGTGTGCATAGGAAAATTTTGAAATTACTACGTTCCCCTTCAGCGAGTCCGACTGTGGCTGGCAGCCGGCTCCTTGTCCTTTCTTCTGCGGACGCCACCTGTCGGCGTCCGAGATGTCGCGCCTTGGTCTCGGCGGGGAGGCAGGTCGTCATTCTGTCGGTTCGGCGCATCCGTGCGACAGCCAGCCTCGTTCTGCTCCGCAGCCGCGTCAAGGAGTCGCTGGACGCGCTCCGTCATCAAGCGACGTTCTTCACCCTCGAATTTGTCCAGCTCATCCGCCGCCGCCTGGGCATCTCGGATGTTCTCCATAGGCGTGGCGTAAACGGGGCGATTGGCCCCAAACAGATCGGTGATGGCTACGCCGCGCTGCCGGACTGTGCCAAGGCGGCTAGGTCCAGCTGGAGCCGGCGTGCCGCCCACAGTGCGGTCCATCTCGCGCTGGTAGGCCTCTGATAGGCGTCTCATGCTAGCCAGCTTCTTGGCGCCTTCGACTAGCTGAAGGCGGCGTGCCTCCAGCGTCTCGGCGTCGGCATCTTTGGGAATGGGTGCTGCCAGATCTTGCAGCGCCGCGCTGAGCGGGTCATAATCACACCCGCCGGAGTGCTCGCCATGATCAATGACAAGCACTTCCATGACGGTGCTTCCGCCGCTCTCCGCGCAAGGGAACGGCTCGTCGAAGACCACCATGTTGGTGGCGAACGTGTGAAGCGATGCAGTGTCGGAGTCGACCAACATCGGGTCGGTGGAGCCTACGGACTCCAAGTCCCCAGCTGGCTCGCTGGCGACGTGGAGTTGATCGAGGAGGCCTACGAGGAGGCTCTCGGGGCCGCCTGTGCCCGCATCGGATGCGGACTCGTCGGAGAGGCGGACCTCACCGACAAGGTCAGCGAGGCAACTGGTCGCGCAGGGATTTCGGCACCATGCAACGCGTCAGCGCAGACTCCGTCTGGCGTGCTAGGCTGGCTGCGCTCGCCAGGGAGGAAAAGGGTTCCCATCCAGAACAGGTCTCCGGACGACAGTGCATCAGGCCCCACGGTGGGCGCCAAATGTTGGGGGTTGGGTGCGACATATGCCAATGGATGGCTTATCATGGTGGGAGCGAGTAGAACGTCGCCGGTGCCCGGAAACGGGATGAGGCGTAGACACGAACATCGGCGTACTTTAGCCAGGTTCGGGGCTCTCCTAGGAGATAACACCCCTAGTCCTGCTCTGCGGGGTCTCCACATGATCACTATGGCAAAGTGAATACAAGGGCGCTCCTCGAGTTGTATGCTGAAGGTAGGAGAAGGCAGGGATAGCTCTCCCCTCCCTCTATGATCTGGTCTAGTTCTAATGGGTCGGGACCCTTTGCATGGGTGCCTTGGGGGGTTTATATAGGCCTACCCCCAGGGGTACAATGGTAAACTTTCTGGGCACAGGGCCCAACCGTCAGTCTCTTCGCTTGCCGGCCCTTCCGCCGACTGCTGGGGCCCGCCAACTGGTGGGCCCCGCTGACTGGTCTGGTACGGAGCCGACAGGCCGTACCCGCCGCTTGCGGATCTTGCCGGCTGCTGATTACTGTAGCCGTGCTTCTAATGACGCATGCTTGGTCATGGGGTCGTGGCTACAACCCCGCCGTCTGGCGGGTGATCACTGTAGCCACTCCCTGTCTCGTCTGGTTAATGGTGCGGGGAACCTGAGGGAGGGGCAGGCCGACTCCCGGGGACCGGCTCCCTATGTGTCCGACTACTGGCACTCTTGCCGTCTTCTGGACTCTCGCTGACCGGTAGGGTTCGTCGTCCGTGGACCGTACTGACAGGCTGTCGTGGGCACATGACTCCGCCCACTGTTGCTGATGTCAGGGATGGCATGACAACAGTGTCGTGCCAGACGGAGATCTCCTTTGGTACAGCGCACTGTGGCCTAGCCATCTCCTGGAAAAGGGGAGGGAGTGGGCTTCACTGTTGCCGCTCCCCGTCCCCCCCCTGATGAGGGCATGGGCTTTGTTGGTGCCATGGGCCGACTCCCCGTGGTCGGCTTCTCTGGAAGCCGCTAGGCGGGAGTGGGCCGATCTTGACCTCGCCTCTAGGACTCGGCTGCATGCGGGCAACCGACTGTTCCTTCAGCCGTCCTCCAGAAGGCGGCTCTTCATCTGGCATCTCGAGGGGCGCAATCAGCCCCGATGTCTTGAAAGGTTTTGGGCCTCGGGTTAGCCTACCAGTGGCCCATTACTCCGACACATATTAACCAAGGACGAAAAATTGACCCGAAATACCCGAGACCAAAGCAAAATTGAACAAAATAAAGAAATTTAGTTGTTACTTCTCAAAAACTGAACTTACTTAGGACTTAGGACTTTTCGGTTTTAGGCCTCAATTGACCGGAATAACCAAGTAAAAATATATCTAAACTTGTAGAGCAACCTCTCCCAACATCTCACTCCCAAGTTCCTAACCCGACGGCAACCTCCACGATGTCGGTAACTCCCCGGGCATCGCTCCCCTTCCTATAGGTGGCATCGAGATCCATCATGTGCCCCCACCTCCGTGTCCTGGGTGAAAGCCCAAAATATTCGGATCGGCCACTGGCCAGCGATGGCACTCCGGTGTTGCTTTTCTTCCTGAAGGCGCTGCTATGTGACGGTGGAGGCGATGGTCAAGGTTTTGGCATGGGTTCTTAGGTTCTTGGCCGCGAGTGTGTATTCAGTAGTGTTCCTGCTCAGCGGCTTGCGGTGGGCGTCATGTTCTTTGTCGGAGGTGGTGAGAATGTCGAGGTTTGAATTCACAATGAGTTCACCATGCTTGTTGTCATATCTCAGGCAACCTGCTGGTCCTGCCCACGCGTGCCCAGGGTTGAGGCGCCCTACCTACCGATGGTGTAGTGTCCCTCGATCTGGGAGGAGAGGGCGGGGGCCCTCTTCGGAGGTAGAAGAGGATCGTCACTCAGTAGTGTTGGCCACATGAGAATTGGGGGGGCGTGGCTTACTACGGTGGCGGTTTGCTTCCTTGGCTTCATTACATCAATGGCAAAATCTAGGATTCACTGAGGGCTTCGATGTTCTACTTGTTCTTGGTGCATTCGGATCCCGTTAGTTGCGCTTTAGCTTCTTGTGGCTTTCTCGTTTTCTCTTTGATTTTTTGGTTGTAATGTCATATATATGGCTTGATCGGTGCTTTATCTATAGAGCGGTACGAAAGCCTTTTTTGACACAAATAAGGACCATACTTAGATCTCCTTGATGATAATTTTCCCTCTGAAAGCAAGTCCTCCGGAGGCTTCCACGTAGCTTCGTCATAGCTTGGCTCACTCCCTCAATCGTGCAAGAGCCGACCACGTCGTCAGACCCCACAAATCTCACCAACATGCTCCCATGATTCCATCTATTTTGGTCATGCATTCAGCTTGCACCGGCAACAACGTGCGAAGTCGTACGTAGCCATCCACGGCATGAACCCCACCTCGGCCCCGGGTCTGGATGGCCTCCCGGTGAAATTCTTCCAGTCTTTCTGGAATGTGATCAAACCGGAGATCATGGCCATTTTCAAAGAGTTCTGTGTTGGGTCTATCGACCTCGGGCACCTCAACTATGGGATCATCTCGCTCATCCCGAAGGTTCCGGGCGCCTCCGACATCCGTCAGTTTCGTCCAATCACGGTCATCAACGTGATTTTTCGGATTCTGGCTAAAGGGTACGCCAATAGGGTGACCCTCCTTGCATACCAGATTACCCACCCCAACCAGTCCGCCTTCATTCAAGGGCGATGTACATTCTGGATGGGGTGCTAGTCCTTCACGAAGTCCTCCATGAGGTGCGCGCTAAACACCTTAAGGCGGTCTTCTTGAAGATTGATTTCCATAAGGCCTACGACACGGTTAGTTGGCCCTTCCTTCGGGAAGTATTGCTCCGAAAGGGCTTCGACGACCGTTGGATCTCCAGGGTTATGCAGATGGTCTCTTGCGGTCGCACTGCCGTGAACATCAATGGGGAGATCGGCCCTTACTTCCCCACCTTCTGTGGGGTAAGGCAAGGTGATCCCTTCTCCCCCTTCTTGTTCAATATGGTGGTGGACGCGCTTGCCGCCATTCTAGATAAGGCTAAGGCTGCTGGCCATATTCAGGGGATCACTCCCCACCTGGCTGGCAGCTCCGGGATCTCCCTCCTCTAGTATGCCGACGACACCATTATCATGGTCAAAGGCTCGGAGTCGGATATCGCCAACCTTAAGTTCCTCCTCCTCTGCTTCCAACAAATGGCTAGCCTTAAGATAAACTTCGACAAGAGTGATGTGATGGTGATGGGCTACTCTCGGGCCAAGTCGCTTGCCATTGCCAACCGGCTTAACTGCCGCCTCGGCGCCTTTCCCACAACTTACCTGGGAACGCCCATTAGCGACTCTCGGCTCACCGTCACGGACCTGCGCCCGACCGTGACCAAGCTCCAAACGTGCATCGAACCTTGGCAGGGTAGATGGTTGTCAAAGGCGGCTCGGACCATTCTCATTAACTCATCCTTCTCCAGCCTCCTCCTGTTCCTCATGAGCTTCTACAGCCTCCACGAGACCCTGCACCATGAGATCGCCAAAATTCAGTCCCGCTTTTACTGGGCCGGCGACAATAATAAGCAGAAATACCATATGGTTAGCTGGCCTGACATCTGCAAGCCTAGGGATCAAGGAGGCCTCGGGATCATGTGCTCCAAACGCATGAATATCGCCCTCCTACCCCGTTGGCTCTGGTGGACCTCGCAGGGCCAGGGGAGTCTCTGGCTTGACATCATTCGGAACAAATATCTGAGAGGCCAACCCCTCGCCTTTTGTTAGAGATCTGGTGGCTCAGTTCTGGCAGTCGGATGTCCAGCTGCTCCCGGTCCTTCGCATCGGGACATCCATCTCGGTGGGCTCCGGATCGGCGACGCTGTTCTGGTTTGACAGATGGGCTGGAGACTCCCCCTTCGCCGCGCGCTTCCCTGACCTCTTCTCCATCGCAGTAGAACCCTTGATCTCTGTTGAGAGGGCCCTTATTGACCTAGGGCGCCTTGCTTTTCGGAGGCCCTTTGGCCCCCCGGAATCCGCCGCCTGGCGCGAGTTGCTGAACTGCGTTGCTCTTCACGAGCCTGTGGTGGATAGTAGCCTTGACCGGGTGAGATGGCGTCTCGAACCTTCGGGACAATTCTCCACCAAGTCTCTGTACCATGCCATCGCTCCCTCCTCCGCCCCTCTCCCCCTTGTGACGGTGTGGTCCATCGGCCTGCCCCTGAAAATCCGGATCTTCATGTGGCAGTGGATTCGCGGTCGACTCCCGTCTGGCGTTGAGGTCCGCAAGCGCAATGGCCCGGGCTCCGGCCTCTGCCCACTTTGCGGCGTTCCCGAGGACTCGAATCACATCTTCTTCTCCTGTGTATCCGCGCAATTCGTGTGGAGTTGCTTCCATGACGTGGTGGGTGGAAATTGGTGTCACACCAACTTCCCCGACCTATATGACGAGCTCCAGTCCTCCCCCTTGTCTTCTCGCCAAATTAGGTGGCTTGAGATTGGTGTCCTCGCTTGGACCCTCTGGACGATCCGCAATAAGCTTGTGATCCAGCGCGTTCCCCTTCGACGGGCTACTGACGTTATCTTGTCTGGTTTCTTGCAGCTTTGGTGGCCGCTTAGCCGCCCCCCAGGACCGCGACGCCATCTCAGCCTTCATCGCCGACCTTCGCTCGATGGTTGTCCGCATGTCTCCGCCGCCCCCGCCGCCACTGCCGGAACCCGACTAGTTGTTGGGCTCCCCCGCTCTTTTCTTTTAGTTTTTTTGGGCTTGTTGAGCTGTGCCCTGAACCTTTTTCTTGTTTGTGAGACTTGGGTGTGTGTGGACTAATTCTTGTATGTGTGCTCTGTGGCGGTTTGCTTTATTTATAAAGCGGGGCGAAAGCCTTTTTCGATAGTACAAACCAGAAGGATTGCCAATTACTTTCGAGGGCTGCACTACTCCTGTACCAAAAGTTAGTTTGAGGCGAGTCACAGTGCAAAGCTCGTAAGAGTGGTACCATCTACCATGCCACATCGTACGTCCAGGAAAAGCTGGTGCCCGGCCCGGTGCATTGTTTCTTTTCAATGCCTATGTTACAAATGGTATCCAGGTTTCTTTCCCATCTACCGGCGCTCAGCAGCCATGATAGGGAAGCGGGTGCTCAAATTACTTATTTTACCTTTGGCACCTGCACGCTTGCGGACCGGTTGCTGGTTGCATGCATGTATGAATGCGCGCAACATGAACAAGACATGTCACTGTTCTACCGACTAAGTTTCGTGGCCAAACCTTTTTGTTGTATATTCCACGCACGTACATGCTTGACCACCCATATTTGGCACAATATGTTGCATTACTACTATGCATTTTGTGCCCGCCAGACGAATGGGTCCTAGACATTAGTTCAACAACAACCGCCCTAGCTAACCCCATTGCGAGATTCTTGTGTGTACCGATCCGGACGAGCCCATATGCATCGTAAGTAGTACTCCCTTCATCTAGTGTCAAAAACACTCTTATATAACGGAACGGAGGGAGTAACTCTTATTTGCACAAGAAAGAGGAGCGATATATGTATGGTCTAAATATCCTGACCACATGCAGGATAGGCCTTGAGTCACATTTAACACCTTGTGCATGCAAATCTTCTACGTGATTAGCTATGGGGCATTCTTATCCACTGACATGGAAGGACATCCTCTTGGTGAAGTCAAAATGTAATTTTGCCACATATTATGTTAATTGGACACGGCCGGTTAGGCGAAATAGATATGTTTATAGAACAAAAGATTGTGTTTATTCTTCTAGTTTTTGCAAACACGTATAGTTGTGCCAATTTTTTTACTCAAGGTAGATTGATCGGCAAGCATCTAGCTACCGGAAGTAGCTAGGATCCCTAGATACCTTCGCTCGTTAGTCAAGAGGAGCATGCACGCTGCATGACGTCGTACGCGTCTAGCTAGCCCTGCCAAAGGAGATCACGCCGGGCGGCAGGGATCAGACCGGTGCGCAGTTACCAAGTTTAGCTGGGATATTTAGTGTACTATCTGGTGCTTCATTTCAGGTGTGTGCTTCAAACCGAACCTTTCTTGTACCGCTTGGCTTACGGTGGTCGAGACTAGCTAGACCACATAGTACGTGCTACACATCGTATATCTCTACTAAAAGCCCGTGTGTAGACAAATCAACCCTAGCAAGAATGAGTTACATATATATTCATTTACACACTTTTAAATATTATTTCAAAGTTTGCATGCATCGCCTGTCTACGTAGATGCAGTAATACCACCAGTTAATTAGCTCTACCCCAGAGCGTACGTAGGAATACGTACGCATGCATGCAGTTTCTGGCAGGGGCCTCTGAAAACGACATGGAGAAAACAGATGCCCCCCCCCCCCCCCCCCCCTCTTTGAAAACATATCATAGATGGTCCTCTCCCTTTCCAAAATGCTATGCACGGTACGAACAAGGCACCGGTGTCCGGTGCTTTTATTGGTCTGACCCCTTTGTGTTGAAATTTTTTGTCAGAAAAGGAGTGACCAATGACGCATATATACAGTGGTGCCTCATAGCAGTGTGAACAGGGGGTTAAGAGGCAAGCATGCACTTGAGTGTTCCTGGATCCATCCCGTAGTAGGCTGTTAGTTGCTTTTTATCTAGCTTGCTGGATTTAGAGAGAATAAACATTAGTGAAGTTTGAGATTGTTTGTGAACAGGGAACGAGAGGCTGCTTGTAGTAGTAGTAGTACTCAAACGTGCATTTAATTATTATTTTTATCTTTTGTGAACCACGAGTAATTTATAACAACATGCATGTTTATGGTGAGACACTAGTGCAGTGCTAGCTATAACTTTGTATTTCTTTCTTCCACTCCAACAGCATGATCACTACACCACATACGTACGTGGCTAGCTAGCCATGCATGGGGGTGTATATATACATGCAGCAGGTAGCAAGCATATCGCCATCACTCGTTCAAGGATGCATGCACATGCATCGTTGTGTGTTATAGTCTTATAGATATTGTGCACATACACAGAAGCACAATGGTCGGTGGGTTTAGCGTGCATGTGTGTGACGCACCTCTGTGAACCAGTACTAGCTAGCTAGTGTGCAATGCAACTCTCCTCTCCCTCTCTCTACAAATACAGAAGCACTTCTTCTTTCCCTGCTCGCTCCCTCCTGACCCGGAACAGAAGAACCCAAGAGAAAAAAAGAGAAGGTAGACGTGGGGGAGACGGTCAAGTCCACGAAAATCACACAGGAAAAAGATTGTAGGTTCTTCTGTTCCTGTAAAAAAAGAAAAGGAAAACTGTTTTTTTTTTGGAAACACGTACGGTGGTGCCAAGTTTTCACACATGGTAGACACAAGCAAGATTAATTGATCTTGCTCCTTAAGTCAACAGGGGCATGCACGCTGCATGACGTCCTACGCGTCTAGATAGCCCTGCCCCTGTCAAAGGGAATCACGCCGGCCAGAGTCAGACCAGTGCTCAGTTACCAAATTTAGGTAGGATATATTTGCTGCTTTGTTTCGGGTGTACTCCAAGTCGAACCGACCCTCTCTTGCACCACTAGCTTATCGCGATGGAGACTTAGACTACAGTGCTACACACACTACGACTAAGAGCGTGTTGATAGATCGACCCGAGCCGGGCAGGCCGCCATGGAGTAGTGGACACAAGCTACACTGAGTTACACATTCATTTACATGAACCCTCTCCCATGCTATCTTCTTTTCCTGCCCGAAATGGCCAGTGCCGCTCCAGAGCATCAGCGTCGCGTTCATGTTGGCCCAGAGCAGACGCAACCTCTCACTGAAACTGACATTGAAGCGGTGCATTGACTGAGAACGCCAACTGTGTCATTTCCCGGTGCACGCGACTTCTCTCCGCATTCGAACAACACCCGTCCATCTGCCTCCCTACATTAAACATGCGTGGTTGACGAGGAATCTACTCAGGTGCCTGCTTGCGAATGCCACCTGTTCGTCCGTCTGCCGGCCACCATTAAACACCTCGCCACTTGGTCTGGCATCCGTCGGCTATTTAAACGCCAGACCCGACAACAACCGCATCCAACCTCCTTCGCTCCCTATCCCCTCTCTGCACCACACCGCCCATGGCCTCGAGATTGCCGACAAATGAACAGAAGAAGGAGATCGCCAGCATTGCGGAGGAGCCAATGGAAGAGGAGGCCGACGACGAGCCGACGCCACCTTTCTCGCATGTCCATGCAGGCATCACCATGGGTGAGGCGTGGACACACTACACCGACATGGTGTGGGAAGAGGGGGTGGCCACGTTCTGCCAGGCACAGGCCAACGAGAGGTACAACCTCCGCCTCGACGAGCACCGGATCGTGAAGGAGCAAATCGCGGAGGAGCAACACACCGACACGGGGCTCGTGGAGGAGCAACTCGCCAGCATTGGCATTGTGGCGGAGGCGCTGCTCCTTTTCTACCACACCACCCATGACATCTGTTGTGAGCGATGGTACTACCGCGTCCTGCAGGCAGAGAAAGAAGCCATATTCGCGGAGATCGACACAACGACGGAGGAATTTGACGATGTCGTCGACGACGTCGCCCACTCCACGCTGGCCGTGCCCCAATGCAATGGCGACGAGGCCGGCATGTTCATGGCCGTTGCCGATAGCGAGGAAGAGTAGAACATGGGAGGCCGCCGATGCTTGGGTTCCATGAAGGCCATGCCAGTGTCTTGCCGGGTCGCACAGTCGGTGACTTGCCCCCTTCGCGGAGACAAAGGCCACTACTCTTCCCCTCCCATCGGGGCTAAGCTTGTCGGTCTCATCATCGTCGGCCGATTAGCCGCTTGCCCGCTTCGTGTAGGCGGAGGCTACTCTCCCCCTTCCGCTGAAGCTTCACTTTCCAGGGCCCACAACTGTCCGATGAGCTTTGCTGCCGGACATGGGAAAGACATGTCATGGGAAACGGGCGCCGGCGATCATTTAGACTAGGCTAGAGTAAGTTTTAGTTGAATTATGTCGATAATGTAATGGATGTGCTCTAGTTTAGATGAAAATCATCTATTTTTATGTAAAAATTATCCAAGTTTGAATTAAAATCGTCCGGTTTGTTTAAATTTGCGTCATCCCACTAAATACCGTTCGAAATGTGACCGGACATTCGTGGCTAGTTTTGAATGGCCGGCTTCCGACTGATCCTCACTGGTTCGCGGACGGATACGGTGTCTAGTTCGGGGGTGGCGTTGGAGATACTCTTACGTCTAATAAAATCTATCTCTCTATCGATCTTCGAACTATTAGTATATGCACCTATATATAGGCTACTAGTACGTACTCCAGTATATATGATACTTGTGCATGCATTCTACGTACCTCCTGCTTAATTAAAAGCTGTGCATGCAGTCTCTAATCCTCTGAAAACGACGTGGAATCTTTGGAAAAAAGGATGCTTCCTCGCTAGTCGGTTTCTGCCCCCTGCCATGCACCGTACGAACAACTGACAAGGGCACCCGCTCAGGAATTATGGGAAAGAGCATGCTGCTGGTGAGAGAAAGAGAGAGAGGGAGGTGAGGCGAGAGAGAGCAACAGCATATATATTCCTAGACGCCCTTCACTCTCGTCTCCTCGGCCCTAAAGCGAAAAAGAAAGAGAGAGAGAGAGAGAAGGAGGGAGACAGCCGGAGATCACCGGCGGAGCTTGCGCGGCGAGCGGCTCAAGGGAGCGCCGGCAGGTGGTGGTCTTTCTTTTCTCCTTCTTGGTTTTCCTCTTCCTCTCACTTGCGTTCTTTTCCGTTTTGCTCTTCGTCCCTGCATATTCTTTCAGCCTCCTGTGACTCTGCCGCGGGCAAGTTTCTTCGTTTTGCTAGTCATCACTACCTAGCTCCACTGTCGATCGTTCCCTGCGCAAGTTGAACGTATGTGTGCTCTCCTTTGGACGAGCTAGTATCATGCATATGGATGGTTGCATGCATGGTGGCGATCGGCTTGCCACTTTTTTGTCTGAGGAATTTTGCTTGCCACACTCTTTTTGATCTGTACGCTGCTGCATCGAAGAACTTTTCTTGATGAGCAGAACTTGTACCAAGATAGTACACGGTGGCCTACTACTGCTAGCTAGTTCATACGGTCGCTTGAGGAGGAGGTTTTTCTTCTTCTTTTTGTCAGTTCTTGGTCTTTTCGTTCTTGTTTTTTTCCTTCTATACAGAGGGTCGCTCGCGGGAACATGCATCCATCATGCGGATGCTGCATGCATGGTGGCGATCGGCTTGCCACTTTTTTACGTGCCACTTCTTCTTTTCAGGATTTTTGCTTGCCACTTTTCTTGATGATCTTTTTGTACTTGGCACTTGATCTATACCTTCGCTGCGTCTAAGATCTTCTCTTGATGAACAGGGGTGTACGTACGCGGGCTTTGGTTTGCGACTTGCTCTCTTGCGGTGTGCTACTGTACCGCTAGTGCAGGCCGGCCGTCTCATCGCAAACAGGTCGCCAGAACGTCGTTATTATCATTTGTTGTATTTTTATACATCAACCTAACCGACTTGAAGAAAGTAAAATGGACAAACCTTTCCTACATATGCATGCTCCTGCTCTTTATATTTGCATTTTTTCGAGCACTGTATGTGTTAAACAAACGTGCTTGTAGGTGCTTTAATTGGTCTGACCCCTTTAATTTGTGTTGAAAAATTGTGTCGGAAAAAGGAGTTATATGTATGATCAATGACCACGCATATATATAGTGAGTTCGACACTTGAGTAGTATATATGTGTTGTGCTCATATGTAGCAGTGTGAACAGGGGTTTAAGGCATGCATGCACTTGAGTGCTCCTGGATCGATTCATCCCGTGCTACGTACTCCCTCCGTTTCGAATTCTAGATACCTTCGTATCTAGACAAATCCAAGACAAGTAATTCGGAACGGAGGGAGTAGTAGCTAGCTAGGCTGTTGGTTGCTTTCGAACTTACTAGATTTAGAGAGAATAAAAATTAGTGGAGTTTGAGATTGTTCGCGGACAGGAAACGAGAAGCTGTTAAGCTGTTTGTTGTAGTAGTACTACTAGTACTCAAACATGAATTAATTAATTAGTTTTATCTGTTGTGAACTACGAGTAATTTAGACCAACATGCATGTTTAAGGTGAGGCACTAGTGCAGCGCTAGCTAACTTTGTATTTCTTTCCACCAGCATGATCACTAGTTCACTACACTAAGTACGTACGTACGTAGCTATCTAGCCATGCATGACACGGTATACGCACGTACATACATGCAGGTAGCAAGCATCACCATCACTCGTTCAAGGATGCATGCACATGCATCGTTGTGTGTTGCAGATATATTGTGCACATACAGGTTACCTTTTTCCAAATGATTGCAAATATTAATGGAAACACTGGTTGGTGGGTTTAGCAGGCATGTGTGTGTGTGTGTGTGTGTGTGTGTGTGACGCACCTGTGAACCAGTAGGAGTACTAGCTAGTGTGCAACGCGACTCTCCTCTCTCTCTCTCTCTCTCTGCTACAAATACAGAAGCACTTCTTTGCCTTGCTCGCTTCACTCGCCCCTGACCCGGAAAAGAAGAAGGCAAGAGAAAGAAAGAGAGAAGGCAGATCGAGGTGGAGGAGACGGTCAAGGGCCTTGGCGTTGTACAGTAGTTCATCCTGGTTCCTTCACTTGCTCGCCCCTGATCCAGAAAAGAAGAAGGAAAGACAGAGAGAGAAGGGGGAAGCCACAGGTGGAAGGATCCATGGATCTGTAGGAGCTAGGCGTTGTAGTTCATCTTGGTTTCTTGGATCTGTATGAGCTATGTGAGGGTGGGAACCTAGCGGCAGCGTCGTTGCCCTTGCACTTGCAGCATACACCGGTGGAGACTAGCTGCTTGGTACGGCGTGCTCGCCAACGCCAAGCAGCTCATGCATGCAGCTCGGCGGGTGGCATGCATGGCGAGCTTTGGGCCATGCATGCATGGTCGTCCTCATTCGTTCTATCATCTCGCCTCGGCTACTTTCTTTGCTTAAGAGTGACCATATGTTGTTGCTTAATTAGGATATCCACAGCAGAGCGAGGATGCAGATTCGATCTTGTCTTTTTTACCAGCAGTTTTGGAGTACCTTGAGAATTTTTGGCTGCCACTTTTTCGTCTTGAGGTTTTTAGTTTGCGACTTTACGTGTACCTTGCTGCATCTAAGTGATCTTTTGTGCTGATCAGATTGCTGCAACTTGCGCTCAATCTTGTACCAAGTTTTTGACAGCAGCAGCAATTTTTTTGCAGCAATTTTTACCAAGTTTGAAGACTAAGGTGGTGTCTTACTCGATCCTACTGCAGGCCGGCTCTTCGAGAACAGTTCGCCCCAGAACAGGTAGGAAATTATAATGTCATTTATTTTTGTTTTGGTTCAACCGGAACCACTTCATGAAAACAAAACGGCAAACTTTCTCTGAGCAGTGACATTTAGCTTTCTTGCACCCATTTAGTTTTCGAAAGTAGCAGTACAGCAGATTTTTTTACAACACTTTTTACCAAGTTTGAATACTAATCAAGGTGGTGTACTGCTACTGCAGGCCGGCTCTACAAAAACAGATCAACGCCACCACAGGTACGGAATTATACTGTCATTTATCTTTTGTTTTGGTTTAACTGAAATGACTTCACGAAAATGAAATGGAACAAATTTTCTGTGACAACATTCAGTAACGGTTACCTTACATCCTATTCTCTTTATGTCTGTACAGAAATTATGTTTGTTTTTTCGAGCACATGTATGTTAAACTGATAATGGGCTTATAGGCCATCCCTTTGATCATCCATTGTAGTAATTTCGTTAACTAAAAATGTGCCTAGCTAGCCACTTATTCCCAGTTCCCCACTAGGACAGAAATGAACATGTGCATGTAAATCATTAGGAAACTGCTGCTACTATTCTCTGCAGCTAAAAATCGATGAGCTGCAATCAGTTCTGCGAACATCTTAGTCAGAGGAACTCTCAATTTTCTTCTGCTGCTAGCTTGTTTAGCTGACTGAGATCGGTGTTATATGCTACTTTTTTAACTTGTGAATTATATGCGTCTCTTGATACATGTATGTATTGCTTTCGGGGGTGATTTCTGCTACTGTGTACTGCAGTTGGTCTGTTCTTGTCCTGGCCTACATGTGATCTCTCAAGCTACTGCTGCTAACTAATTAACTGATTCATTGCATATTGCTTCTTTTGATAAGAAATGTTTGTTCAACTTGTATGCTCACAGAGTGCATATTTCGATAACTTACATTTTCAACATTGTTGGCTGAAATTAGTATAATTTCCCTTATGTATATGATGTTGGAATTCTTGTGGGTGTCCATATACAAGAAAATTATTACTATCTTTCAGTATGCTCGTATTCATCTTCTTAAGTAGCCAAGTTCTTTAGGATTATCAATCCTCTTATTTATGACTATATGCTCACTGTATGTTCCTTCTTCACAAGTGAGATGTCTCTTGTAACTAAATTTTGTGGGAGCATACTTGCAGGCCTAGTGTATTCTATAGTGAAATGGTTAAGTTTGCCACTGAAGTGTTAGGAATGAACATTATGATGCTTGAAACTGTGTATTCAGAATTTCAGAGATATTTACTTTTGTTGTGGTGTGAGTTAATTCCAACTTTTAAGAAGGACAGGCGCAGCTACTTTTTTTTTCTGTAGTATATGGTTTTTATTACTTCATATAACAAGTTTATGGTCCATGGAAAAATCACTACAAAAATATCTTCAACATGTCCAGAGGGAGTTTTGTATAAAATCAACTTTCTAAGTTCAACCTAAACGACTACAAGAAAACAAATGGGTGAATTTTCTGTGACTTGTAAGATTTACAAGCTTTCTTACGTCCTTTTTCGGTTTGTATAGTGTATGAGAAATTTTCTGTACTTTTATTAGCACATATGGTTGTTTCAATATATGATAAACTGAATATGACATTTACGGTTATATTTTATCATTATATTGATATTTATTGCTAGCCACTTGATGTGATCTTGCTTGAAAAGATTGCATATTATGATCTATCATGAGTGAAATTTAAACATATTTTCTCCTTGTGGGTGCAGCTATAACATCGGCAGTTCAAAGATAAGGCGCAATGGCAGGGAACAGAGGAAAAGGGATAGTTGAAGAAGCTGCACCCATCCTTGACGTAGGTGTTACTAGCTACCTCTACTGAAATATGCATGCCTTCTTATCATAAGCACTCCGTCTTAGTACAAAAATGTGTGTAGATATTAAGAGACAATATTCCCCATGGCTGCCTTCATTAGTTTTTGATGATAATCAAATGTGCATGGTGCACCATATGAAAAACACAATATCTTCTGTATAGATGTAATTATTCTAAATCATGTTTCATTGTGTATACAGAATATCCCTTCTCCGGTTGCCACCTTTAAGATGGGAAACATACACAAGTTCTCTCAGAACTATGAGAAGTGTGTGAAGGATATTAGAGCTGCTATGGATACCACCGATGTGAAGTTTACAATCGTTGATGGTGGAAAGGACACAACTGTTCCTGTCACTCCGGGCGAAGATAACACAAGCCGTGGGGTATATGTGATTAAAATCACAGACAGCCAGTACAACCTCTCTCTGGTGGCTACTAAATACCAGGCTTGGTTCAGGGGGATTGTTACTAACAATGGAGGCAGATATGAGATTGACAAGATGCCAACCAAGATGATGAAGGGCTCTACATCACTTCATACCGATGGACAGTATCCACATTTGCTGTCTGGTGGAGATAAAGTTGAAGCACTAAAGGTGGGATTTCATCGATTGCTCCATGCCTTCCCTGCTTTGGCTACTCTTGGGAAGGATGAGAACAAAAAGGTCACATCCGAGCATAAGGAGGCTTTGGCGTGCTAATAGTCATGTTCTTCGAAGGGCCACGTTTCCCTGATGTGGAAAATTTGGTGAAGCACCTACTGACCCGTATGGAGGACGGTGTGGTTGGGGAATCGAATGGAAAACTGATAACTAACTGGTGTGATACCAGCGAAAATTTTTACGATGCAACTAAGAATGATAGAAGAATTGTCATCTCACATGAGACCTCGGAGGTGACGAAGAAGGTTAAAAATGGTTTCCGAATCTTGTGCCGGACAATGTGGGATAAATCCTTGGCTGGACAGGGAGGCACCACAGGAAGCAGCAAAGGCAGAGCCAGCAGCAGCAAAAGCAAGAAGTGAAGAAGCAAAAGCAAGAAATAAGAACTGAAGGGTTAGTACCTCACTAATCAGTGCGAAATGGACTCTACTGCTAGCACTATTTCCATTACTATGCTTTATTACTTAGTGAAGATTGCAGTGAACCACTCTATGTATTGTCTACTACTCGGTTGATATTCTGTACGATTAATATCCTGCAGTTAGTTTGTGTGTTCACTTGACGTTCTCTTTTGCACAAGCTAACTAAATGCACATGTTATATGTACAAGTTTTGCTTATGTCCGTATTCTTCTTCTTCACATGATGCACAAAATGTTTAAATTTGATGGTACATAAGATAAAATATTGTAAACAGAATAATATAAGATGCAGCGTACATGGCAGATTCTTCCGGTCCTCAGTGTTCCAAGTCATGTAAACTCTTAACAGCCTTCCAGGTAACCTTGACAGAAATTTTTGTGGAATCATGAAGATACACCACTTCATGCACTGTTCCATGATACCCCGAACCAAATCGACCTTCCTACATACAACACGGCAGCTCTTGAGAAAAAACACCATCTTTCGGGGATCCTTCAATACAAAGAATTTTTTTTTGATGAAAAGACGGCCCTAGAGCCGCATTTCATTGATTAATCAGGAGAGGAACAAATACAAAGACTTTAGAGTTAGAGACTAGGTGAAAAGCCTGAAGCTGGCATCCAGAAAAATACAGCGAGATACAAAGAATAAGGTAACTGTATCTCATCACTCCTACGACCGAACTCATTCTGCAACCTGATTCTGTAACTCCAGAAAAGAGGCAGATCACATCTCTGAAGCCACTGGTCTTCGCATAAAGATTCAGATTAAGGCCATCAACAGGAGCACGAAGTATCTCAACATCAACCTTTGCTTGAACTGCATTCCTCAACACCAGAAACTTCATATCCAATCCACACTTCTCCCCGTACAGACGCCGAGTTTCGATGAATGGTCCTGCTTTGTACATGTTCATGAACTCAGTAAACTCGGTACATCCTTCAATCAGAATGTCATCTTTTGGCCCATCTTCTGGCTGGTCATCAGTCCGTACAGAAAGCTTGAATTCAAACAACACACGGCTTCTCATGTGAATACATCGAGCAGGGCTAGTCAGCGATAAATGTGCAATGCCCTACATTAAGGATCAACAAGCACTACATCGTATAAATAGTTCATACTCATTAGTTACTAGGAATTGATGGCATATCATCACCACATGTGCATGAATAGTATAAAGACAAGTGTTCTGTTTAATAGTGATTATCTGACTTTGAAAGTTGCCCGGTGAATGAAAGATAAGTTTGAGCTTGCACATTAAAGAAGAGTTTGAATGATGCCCAAAAATACAGATTATTAATATCCTGTGTCATTGATTAACATGTGTTGTGTGCTACGGTTCGGGAGAGGCTCTTGCCCCTGGGGCCAGATAGAAAAAATAATCCTCCAATACTTGCTTGCTTTACTCCTCATAGAGGGTCCTCTTTGTATAGAGGTCCTACAATACAATATAGGTAACAAATCATAGATCATGTCTCTTAACTGGCTGAAGGCCCAAGCTAAAAGATACCTTCCTAATTTAAAATAAAAACTTCGAAACAAAGTGATCACAAGGATCCTCTACCGAACTTGGTGCTGGATGAGCCATGTACTATACGTACAAATAAAACATGCATAGCACAAACTTGCAAGAACACCGACTACATCTGGTGTGATAAAGAGAAGCGTGCAGGTAGAAAGATGCAAGTTTGCAGAACTACCGTATCCCGCTTCACATTTACAGCTTCATAATTGTTAATCCCACGCCTGTACACATAGTTGCGCAAAGGTTCAGCATTCTCACGTACTGCGAAAAAACCAAATATATTGGCACATCTAGGTTGGACGTGGCGATAACCAGCAATTTTGAGATCAATGAACTGCAGCACGCCGCTCGGTACACAATGGCAACCGTGTGAGCAATCAATGGCCCTAACATTGTTGTTCACATTGACTGAGAAAACAATAAAGGAAGCATGTGACATATACAGAGATTTCAAATTAGTAAGAATATGCTCATATGACGTATGGCCACAACTGAAATTAATCAGAGATTTCAAATTAGTAAGAGTATGCCACAATTGAAATTAATCTTTTTTTTATAAAAATATATATACCTTCAGACTCATCATAGAGTTGATATTGGCTACCGAAGAAATGCTTGTGTTTTTCAATAAGGGGATCGTTGAATGTCTGGAAAAGAAACATTGCTGAAGGGCCTCGAAGTTGAATATCAGGATTTTGGAACACATCATCAGATTGCTCATCAAACTCACTACTAACCCTTGGGAAATCATCAACGGTAAAAGGTTGGTATTTCTCTGCATGAAAAAACATTAAAATAATCAAGTCAATAGAACAAAATGAAGGATATTGCTTTTTTCTTCTTCTAGAATACACATGAGCATCGATATATTCATAGAAGAAGGATCTTAAGTTTAGACCAAGTAGAAGCACCAACTATTATTGATATGGGATATAGCATAAGTTGGTTTAAAATCCCTTGATGAATCACTTGAGAAAGCTTATCTGTTAAACCAATTGCAAGCCACATGGTTGTATACATGCATAGGAATCTATGTTTCTCAAGACAAAAATGCCTATATTACAAACATGGTCACCGCGTGTATGATCCGGAAGGAACTGCACTATGGTTCAATTCAAGAAACTTAAACCAGGTTAAGAAAAAAAGTACCAATCTCAACTAATTTAACGTAGTAACTGCTCCGGTGAAATAGCCAGGTAATTTCAAGTCACTTGAAAGTTTCTTGGATCAGGGGCTGATTTACTCGGGAATCAAATTGCATCAGGATACACATGTATTCAGGGATCAAATTGCATCATCAGGATACACATGGAGCCTCACCTAGGTCTTCATCCTCCTCTTCGTCGTCGCTGACAGCCTGATGGTCGTCGTCCTCAATGCTGGCGGTAGACATGGCTGAGTCCACGCCGTCGCTCGGAGGAGTTGAGGGGGAAGGTGGCCTCTTCATTTCCGTCTCCGATTCGTCTCCGCTGTACATCGATGCCGCCGCCGCCAACGAGAGGAAGAGAAAGCAAGGTACGAGTTCGATTGGTGGATCACGTTGTCAGAGACATATGCGCTTTCTTGTCTCGGAAATTCTAACCGGCTGGCGCGGGCCAAGGCCACTTTGGGTGGACTAAGATCCCGTGCCTCGCCAGATCCAGGTCACGCCATGCCTTGCCCCCCTACATCCATCGTCCAAATCAATCCTACGGCGGACAAAATTTCTATTCTAACCTTTTCTGTAAACTTAATCACAACTTGACCTGGTTTTGAAAAGATTTCCGAATCTGACCTTTTTTGGTCACGCCAACATCTTTGACGTCTGGTTTGCATGGCAGACGCCAGGGTGCGTGGCGTTTGGCCCTGGCCCACACTTGCCTGGTTGGCGCTGATGTGGCGATGCGGAGACGCCATCTATCTTGGCGTCTGGGGGAAACGCCATAGCCCTTGGCGTTTGGTCCTATTCCATCACTTAATAAACAAAGAAAAGGCTACATGCACCATTAATGAAGTTGCTTCTATAAAAAATTCTCTTGATTAACTCCCATAATTAATGGCCTGCTTGATAGCCCAGCCCATGCGAGAGCATGTATGGTTACCTCATCCTGATTTGGTATCATGCACGTAAAAAGATAAGGAGAAGAAAATAAAGAGATCTCCCTTGAATTTTAAGGGATTACAGTTACCGTATATGAGATGATCTCTTGACCAAATCATCACTTGTTTTTTTCTTCACGAGAATTTACAAGCTGCTAGAACACACAAACGTAGTCTTCACACATACCCATCTGGCTATGTTTAGCAAAACGAGAGACAATGTAAAAAACATATATCAAAATTCAAGATCCAAACAAAACATATATCTGGATGAGTTCGGAGTCGACGGATCTGGAGATGAAGGATTCGGATCCGCTGCCCGCCATGTCGGAGACGGTCGGAAGGAGCCGGAGACGAGCTTGCGTGGCGGAGCAGAGTGGAGGGGAGGGGAGGGAAGTGGCTAGGTTTTGGTCCGGTGAGCGGATGGGAAGAAATTTATGTGGGGTCGGGTGGGCCAGCGTGAGCCGGGTTTGACGTGGCGGGCGGGCCCGGATGTCTCCATATCTGCCCCATATTTGGCCTGGAGATGAGGGGTGTCGGTCAGTCCGAGCGTTTGAGGGGGCCACCGTCAATGTGGGTAGCAAATGGACGGACGGGCTACCGTCGTGTCGTTTGAACATGGAACAGACGCCAGCATCAGGAAGCGGTGCGGGCAGCGCTCTTTGCTCTTTTGGTCAGCATGTTGCGTCAATGATGGCGCCAGTAAGTGATTGTGTCCGCTCTGGTCCTCATGAATGCGGACACTCAAGCTCTGGATCTACGTTGACCGGTTCGAGCGGGAAGCGTCCACCGGCGAGGGAGGAGGCTTTGGGTGGGCCAGAGATGTCAGAAGCAGGCGTGGCAGCTGTCTTGACTCCCGAAAAGCTCCCCACATTTTATCTCCGGTTTGCGAAAGAAAAAGCGTTGGGACCACGCCGTGGATCGATACAGGATCATGTTGGATGGATTCTTTGTCCGAACAAAACAGTCCAAACGGTTGCGAAAGGTTTGAGAGTCAGCGTTGGAAATGCCCTTAATAGGCTAACAAGCGCAAATATTACAGAAAAGTAAATCATCATGCGATTAATTAATTTAAAACCGGATCACCATATTAATCTCCTAGAAATCTGCTCCATCTCACCCTGACGCCTGGAAAAGAATTCTATGAGACCAGGTCTCACGCGAGACCCATCTTGATGAATGACACGTGACATTCA